>NW_024871182.1:1162500-1302500 GCF_019054845.1 Dipodomys spectabilis
AAATTCCTTAATAGCAGTACTATCTCTTTATACCTATATAATATTAAGCATTTTTATTTTTAAGTTTTTCACATCTCCTTTATATCCCTCCCCTTCTCTCAATATATTCACGTTCTTCTCTAAATAGATTGTTTTTGGAACTGTATAATATTATTAATTTTTACTTTTCTATTTTTCCTGGTCTCTTTTCTTTTCCCTTTCCCTTTCTTCTTTTTTTCCTCTCACTCTACTTTCATCCTACCCAACCTATTTCCTGCTTTGAGATTAGGACTTAGTTAACTCTCCCTGTGCCTCCCCACATCAATCTATTCCTATGTTTTAGCCACATCTCTCCCTAACCCTAATAATTTCTGGTTTTCCAAATTTTTGCGGTTCATAGCCCATTAACATATAGTTGTTTGAGGTTGTTAGATGTATCTGTTGAACTAGATTGTATCTGAAGACTATAGTCTGCGCAAATTCAGACGTTGGTTGATGCTTGCCTTAAGTTAGTGTACTAGCACAGAACAGGTGCTATTTTCATCTCAAATGGGCAGAGTAAGCCAGAAAAACACAAGAAAAATGGGAAATCCGGATATCTCTATTCCCAATCTTGATAATCAGGGGACAGAACAGATAATGAATAATCCAGAGAATTCCCAAAGAGTTCTACAAACACTGCTGGCAAACATGATAAATGAAAAGATTAAAAACATACAAAGGACTCTGTATGAGCGTGATAGGGAGAGAGAGGAGGCAATCCAAAAGTTTATACAGGAATACCATAAGCAAGAGGAAGCTACTCAAAAACTGATACAGGATTTGAGTGAGCAGCTTGAGAATACTCAAAGAGAAAGGGAGGAATGGTGTGAGCAGGCTGAGAACACTCAAAGAGAACTACAGGAATCCCACGAACGGTAGGAAGCTAATCAAAGAGTAACTCAGGAATCGAGAGAGCAGAAAGAAAATACACAAAGATCATTAAAGGCACTCATGGAATCCATTAACAAAGAGCTGAAGTATGTCAGGGAGATCACAAAGGGAATGCTGAATGGAACCCAACAGAAGGAATGGGAGTCCAAGGAAACCATAACCAATCAACTATGTGATTTGAGAATAAACACTGAAAAAAAATTAAGGATGTAAAGAAGTTCATACAAGATCTAAAACAAAGCTTCAACAAAGAATATGAAGCCATCAAAGTAGACCAATTAGAAGGAAAAGAGATAAAAAACAAAGTAGAAAGTCTTGACAGCAGGTTAGACCATGCAGAAGATCGAATCTCAGGGACTGAAGAAAGCCTAGATATTACAGAGAAAGAACATGCAACCATCCAAGACAAGTCCAAGAAATATGATAGATCTATCCAACACTTGGAAGACACCATCAGAAGGCCTAATCTAAGGATAATGGGTGTAGAGGAGCACCTAGAAACTGAAGTTATTGGTCTAGGAAATTTGTTCAACAGGATCCTAGCAGAGAACTTCCCAAACATGCAAAAAGATAGGCCTATCCAGATACAAGAAGCTTTTAGAACCCCAAATAGACCAGACCAGAAGAAGACATCCCACCATCACATAATAATCCACACAGGATCAACTAAGACCAAGGGAAAGATCCTTAAAGTTGTCAAGGAGAAAAGATTAATCACCTATAAAGGGAAACCAAATAGAATCACCTCAGATTTCTCAGCAGAGATAATCAAAGCAAGAAGAGCCTGGAGTGATGTATTCCATGCCCTAAAAACAAACAACTATCAACCAAGAATACTGTACCCAGCTAAACTCTCCCTCATAACTGAAGGCCAAATAAAAACATTCCATAGCAAAGAAAAATTGAAACAATACATCTCCACCAAGCCAGCCTTACAAAAGACTCTTAAAGATGTCCTACACATAGAAAAACAACAAGACCACAATAAAGGCCAAGAAACAGCACCCAAACTGAGAATTCAAGAACCATAGGAAGAACCCAGTTTTTGCAACCCCCAAGAAGGTGGAAAACATGGCAGGAACTCCCAAATACCTCTCAGTCCTACCTCTTAACATTAACAGACTTAACTCTCCAATTAAGCGACATAGACTGTCAATTTGGATTAAAAAACAAGATCCTTCTATATGCTGACTGCAGGAGTCATATCTTGCCCCCCAAAAAACACATTTTCAATGTGAAAGGCTGGAGCAAAATCTACCAAGCAAACAGCCCCCATAAACAGGCGCGAGTTGCAATCCTAATATCAAATAAAATAGAATTCAAATTAAAATTCGTGAGAAGAGATAAAGAAGGTCGCTACATATTAATAAAGGGATATCTCCTTCAGGAGGATATTACAATTCTAAATATCTATTCGCCAAACAATGGAGCACCCAAATTTATCCAAGAAGCACTACTTTCCCTCAAATCCCATATAGATCCAAAGACATTAATGGTTGGGTCTTTTAACACACCACTCTCACCACTAGATAGATCAACCCGGCAAAAACTCAACAGAGAAACCGCAGATCTAAACAGCTGCATAGATCAACTAGATTTAACAGACTTCCAGCGAACATTTCACCCAGCAGCATCAGAATACACATTTTTCTTAGCAGCACATGGAACATTTTCTAAAATAGACCACATTTTAGGCCACAAAACAAACTTGTATAAATTCAGAAACATTGAAGTTATACCTTGCATTATCTCTGACCAAAAGGGAATAAAATTAGAACTCAACACCAAAAGCCACCAACGAAAGTGCGGTATCACATGAAGGCTAAACAACACGCTGCTGAATCATGAGTGGGTCATGGAAGAGATTAGAAAGGAAATTCAAATGTTCATGCTATTCAACAAAAATGAGCACACAAATTACCAGCTCCTCTGGGACACAGCAAAGGTAGTACTCAGAGGCAAGTTTATAGCTCTGAGCTCCTACATCAACAAATTGGAGAGATTTGAAACCAACAATTTAATGACACAGCTAAAGCTCCTTGAAAAAGAGTAACAAGATAAACCCCAATCCAGTAGACGGAAAGAAATAATTAAAATTAAATCAGAATTAAATGAATTAGAATCCAAAAAAACTATAGAAAGAATCAACAAAACAAAGAGTTGCTTCTTCGAAAAAATTAACAAAATTGACAGAACCTTAGCAAATCTTATCAGAAAAAGAAGAGAACACACCCAAATATATAAACTCAGAGATGAGAATGGAAACATCACCATGGAAACAATCAAGATTCAGAACATGTTAAGGGAATACTTCTCAAAACTTTATGCTAATAAGTTTAAGAACTTGACAGAAATGGACCTTTTCCTAGCAAATATTGACATGCCAAAACTAAACCAAGATGAGTCAAACCACCTTAATGGGCCCATATCAATAGAAATAGAAACAGCAATAAGAGACCTCCTAGCTAAGAAAAGTCCAGGAATAGATGGTTTCACAGCGGAATTTTACAAGGCCTTCAAAGGAGAGCTCACACCAATACTACTCCAAATCTTCAATGAAATTGAAAGAGATAGTTCACTACCGAGCACATTCTATGAAGCCAGCATACCCCTCATCTCAAAACCAGGCAGGGACTCATCAAAAAAAGAGAACTATAAACTCATTTCTTTGATGAACTTTGATGCAAAACTTCTCAACAAAATTTTGGCCAATCGACTTCAACAATTCATCCAAAATATCATACACCACGATCAAACAGGATTCATTTCAGGGATGCAAAGCTGGTTCAATATAATCATATCAATTAATATTATTCATCACATCAACAGGAGCAAGGATAAGAACCACATGGTGATCTCAATAGATGCAGAAAAAGCATTCGATTAGATCCAACACCCATTTATGATGAAGCTTTTGGAAAAATTAGGAATCCATGGAACATTCCTCAATACAATAAAGGCTGTATATGACAAACCTAAAGCTAGCATTATACTTAATGGTGAAAAACTGAAGCAATTTCCTCTTAATTCAGGAACAAGACAAGGATGTCCACTCTCTCCACTTCTCTTCAATCTAGTATTAGAATGCCTAGCTACAGCAATAAGACAAGATGCAGACATAAAGGGGATCCAAATAGGGAAAGAAGAAATAAAACTCTCCCTCTTTGCAGATGACATGATCTTATATTTAAAGAATTCCATAGACTCCACTCCTAAATTACTTAAGGTGATTCAAAACTTTGGCAAAGTAGCAGGGTATAAAATTAACCCCCCAAAATCAATGGCTTTTCTGTATGCCAACAATGAGAAAAGTGTGGCTGAAATTAAGAAAGCAACTCCATTTGTAATAGTCCCACAAAAAATAACATACCTAAGAATTACCTTAAGCAAAGAAGTGAAGGACCTCTATGACGAAAACTTTAAAATCTTGAAAAAGGAAATCAAAACAGAACTTAGAAAATGGCAAAACCTCCCATGCTCCTGGATTGGAAAGATTAACATCATGAAAATGGCAATACTTCCAAAGGCTATGTACAAATTCAACGTGATACCTATCAAAATTCCAACCTCATTCTTCAAGGAAATAGAAGAGGCAATTCCAAAATTCATATGGAACAATAAAAGACCCCGAATAGCAAAAATGCTCCTCAACGGAAAGAACACTGCTGGAGGAATATCAATACCAAACTTCAAACTCTACTATAAAGCCATAGTAATCAAAACAGCTTGGTATTGGCATAAGAACAGACCTCAGGACCAATGGAATAGAGTTGTAAATCCAGAAATGAACCCACAGACCTATAGCCATCTAATCTTTGATAAGGGAACTAAAACAATAGAATGGAGGAAAAACAGCCTCTTCAGTAAATGGTGCTGGCAAAATTGGTTAACTACTTGTAGAAAACTAAAGCTAGATCCTTATATATCACCCTGCACCAGAATCAACTCCAAATGGATCAAAGACCTCGGAGTCAAAGCAGACACTCTGAAAACATTAGAGGATGGAATAGGAGAATCCCTAGTTCTCCTTGGTGCAGGCCAACATTTTCTGAATAGAGACACGGAAACACAACAAATCAAAGAAAGGTTGGACAAATGGGATTACATGAAGTTGCAGAAATTCTGCATGGGAAAGGACATAGGTAGCAAGATCAATAGAAAAGCCCACAGATTGGGAGAAGATCTTCACTAGCCATACAACAGACAAAGGTCTCATATCTAAAATATACTTGGAACTCAAATATTTAAATCCCCCAACATCAAATCCGCAAAGAAATAACTGCCCAAAAAATAAGTGGGCTAAAGACTTGAAAAGAACCTTCTCTGAAGAAGAAAGAAGGATGGTCATTAGACACATGAAGAAATGCTCCCTAGCCATAAAATATGCAAATCAAAACAACATTGAGGTACCACCTCACCACAGTTAGAATGGCTATAATCAAGAACTCTAACAACAACAGATGCTGGAGGGGATGTGGACAGAAAGGAACCTTACTTCATTGTTGGTTGGAGTGTAAACTTGTTCAACCACTTTGGAAAGCAGTATGGAGGTTCCTGAAAAGACTTCACATAGAGCTCCCGTATGACCCAACAATCCCATTTTTGTGCATTTACCCAAATGTTTACAAACAAGACCACACTAAAGCTACCAGCACAACTATGTTTATTGCAGCATTATTTACCATACCTAAGATATGGAACCAACCCAGATGCCCCTCAGTAGATGAATGGATCAAGAAAATGTGGTATATATACACAATGGAATTCTATGCCTCCATCAGAAAGAATGACATTGCCCCATTTGTTAGGAAATGGAAAAACTTGGAAAAAATTATATTAAGTGAAGTAAGCCAGGCCCAAAGAAACATAGGTCCCATGGTTTCCCTTATTTGCAATATCTAGTATAGGTATGAGTCAAGCAGAAAAGATCAGATAATGTGATGTTAGGAAAATGAACCCTTGTATATGTATTTTAATGCTTTTTTATTTCATGCATTTGTTTCTAACGCATGTATAAAATTATCTCTTTGTTGCTTTGTATGTCCCTCCCCCACAGTATAACAATGCTTTCACTATATTTGATGTCAGTATAACTTGTGGAGGAGATGGGGAAAAACCAGTTGTTTAAAGATACTGGTGGTCCTGTTGCAACAATGAGAAGTACAAGTTGTCATGTCGAAAATGAGCTTTACAACATTGGTGCGGGGTGGGGGGGACGGGGGGCTGGGGGCTGGGGGGGATTTGGTGGGGGGTAGAGTGGACCCTGGGAAGGGATGTGAAGGGTAAACAAAGGAGCAGGCTGCAATGTTTGATAAGAAATATATGCATTATCCTGCCCATGTAATTGTAACCCCTCTGTACAGTATGTTCACACAAAAAATTAAAATTAAATTTAAAAAAATTGCATGGAGTCATAATTAAATTCCTATTATTTGGTAGTGACACATGATGCATAATTTAATTATATATAGACATCTGTCTCATTCTATAAAATATGTAAATATATGTATGTATATATGTACACATATGATAATAACAGGATATTGAGTTATTTTACTTAATGCTTTATTAATTGTTCAACTGGGACACATCATTAAGTGGAGACATACTTTAATATCTAGTAATTGGCAATAATATCTGTAAGTTAATAGTATAGGGATATTTGTCTTATTGTGTACATATTATTTATGTACAGCAATCTCTATCTATTTATACCTCATTCATTCCTGGTGCTCGGTGGTTGAGTGCTTCCCTAGTAAGCAGGGAGCCCTGGTTTCAATTTCTCAGTGCCACATAAACAAAAAAATCCAGAAGTTCTGCTGTCATTCAATTAATTGAGTGCTAGCCTGAAGCACAAATGCTTAGGTATAGTGTCTAAGCCCTTACTCAAGGCCCAGGATTGCTGTCTAAAAAAGATAGAATGTTCTAACTGCAAGTACAGAAGGCCAGGACTTCAAATACATCACCACAGAGCAAGCTAGGAGTCGCGCTGACAGCTGCCACCTAACCTGACTTAGCCAGATGTAAACCGCTGCAACCCAGCTCCAAGAAAACAGACGCTGCTGGTTTACTGCTTTATGCTGGCTGCTAGGGGGCTTTAAATCCCAGCCCTGACAGGAAGTCTGTGAGACTCCTGGAAATGTGGCTCAAAGTGGTAGATCTCTAGCTTTGAACAAATGGTACTATAACAGTATCCCCATGCATTTAGTACAAGTCCCATTGGAATCCCCCCAAAAACTTCCCTACTGAACCATTTGATTTGAACTTGTATGGTTTATGAAATGTTCCTCAAAGAATGGTGATACTGATGAAAGCACCCTAATTCTAATGACAGCTTGTTTAATAGAGCTATGTGCTGAGTCCTTCATAGGGTGTAGTGTGCTGAGTCCTGCATTGGGTGCTGTGTGCTGAGGCTATCAGATGATGTTGTGTGCTGAGTACATAAAAGTGTGTCATGTGCTGTGTCCTTCACAGGGTGCATTCTTTCATCTGGTCCTTGTAAGAGCTCTACAATTGAATGATTATGCAGACAAGAATTCCTAAACAGTGGGTGAGTTGTCTCCTGCAGACAATTGTTTTGTTTTGTTTTTTCTCAGACATGAACCTTGGAATTGCAGCCTCAGCACTGAACTTTACCTCTTGGGCTCATGGATAGTACTCCATCACGTGGAGCCAAGGACCCCCTTGCAGCAGAGTGCCACAGCCTAGGCGTGGATAGCTGAGGTCTATCATCTTGCCTTCTCAAGAAGCTAAGATCTGAGGATCAGGGTTCCAAACTATTCCAAACACAAAAGGTCCCATGAGATTATATCTCCAATTCACCACTAAGAAAACTGAAGTGGAAGCTGGGTGCTTGTGGTTCATGCCTGTTATCCTAGCTACTCAGGAGGATGAGATCTGAAGATCATGGTTCAAAGCTAGCCTGGGCAAGGAAGTCCTAGAGACATTTAGCTCCAATGAACCACCAGAAAGCCTTAAATGGCATCTGGCTCAAATGGTAAGGCACAAAACTTTAGCTGAAGAACTCAGGGACAGCACCCAGGGCCATACTTCAACTCCTACAACCAACAACAACAATAACAAAAAGACAAACATAAACTAACAAACCTGAAGTAGACGTCTGGGAATATGCCTTAGGGTAGAATGCTTTGCATATATGAAACCCTGGGCTTGATTTCTCAGTACCACATTACCAGGAAAAAGCCTGAACTGTCTCTGTGGCTCAAGTGGGAAAGGGCTATCCTTATACAAGAGAAACTACGTACAGTGCTCAAGTCCTGAGTTCAAGCTCCAGGACTAGTGTATTCACACACACACACACACACACACACACACACACACACACAGAAAACAGAAGTGAAGCTGTGACACAAAGTGTTAAAGCACTAGTCTTCTGCTCTGATCTCATGGTCAGCACCCTGGCCCTGTGTTCACAATCAAACCTAGCCATCCACAGCCCAACTAGGAGATGTCAAAGGTTTCAAAACCTGATGATCTTCACCAGCCCCATATGACATGTACTTGGATTTCCCAAGCTTCCGGAAACCTAGGAGATGCATCATAGGCTCATCATCATCTGCAATGAAACATTTCCTTAGGTTCAGTGCCCTAGTTGTGTTCCTGAAGGAATCCTGAATTACATTTAGCACTGTATATGAACACCAGAACATAGCCTCACAAAGGCAGAATAAGTCCAGGGAACTTGGCCTGCCACGGGAGGTGGCACAGATGAAGGCATCCTGTCAAATCAGAGCACTGGGGAGAGAGAGAGAGCTTGGGGTACAAAGAGGCCTTTTTCCTTACCTTCAGAGCCTGCCCATACTCATCCTCACTCATTGGCCCGGATGGAGTTGTTTGTTACCTAGCTGTACAGGAGTGAGGCATTTAGTCTGCCTGTTCAGACAATGTGAGAGACTTCTTCCAGCAGGCCTGGAGTGCAGAGAAACACTCAAGCTACACTGGGCCCAGTGAGGGGAGCCCCAGAACATACATTGTCATGAAAGCCAACTATGTGCTATGAAATCACTGTATTGAAAACAAATTTCCTAGCATGGTGCCATTCACAAAAGCTACTCTGGAGATTACCCTATAGGAATGCATCCATACATAAACAAAGACATGGAAGTTCAGGCTCTTTTGGTAGGGCAGGTCCTGGGGTTGAACTATGAGCCTAGGGGTTGTCCCTGAGCTCCTTTTGCTCCAGGGTAGCTCATTACCCTTGAATCACAGCCCCATTTCTGGGTTTTTCTGTGATTTCTTAGAAATAAGCATGTCAAGGATTTTCCTGCCTGGGCTAGATTCAAACTGATAATCTCTACATCTCATCCATCTGAGGAGCTGGGATTATAGTCAGCAGACACTGGTACCTGCCTTTGTTTTCTTCTTCATTTTTTAATCTGGATAAACTGACTTCTTCACTGGGTCATTCCAATGGTTTGAATTTATAAGTAAACTATCAAATGTTCTTTATAGCTGCTTTCTCTGAGAAGGATTCGCTATCCTCATCTTCCCCCCTGGTAACAGGTTAGAAGCCAAAAGTGCGAAATGAGTGTCATAGGATTTGGGAGCTAAGGTCCACAGTTCATGCCAGCTCTGTCACTTAGCTTTGAGCTGCAGTGAATTTACTGTCTCTGGATAAGAGGACCAAAAGCTGAAGTGATCCTCACATTGTCTTCATTGGTCCTTTTCCCTATTAAATAATGTAATAGTTATGAGTGTTATGTGTCTCCAACCTTAAATATCTAGAACACACTAGAAACATCGTCATGTTTCTCTTTTTCTCTAGTACCTCCCGAGATTTAGACTAAAGTTTTGTGCGGAGCGGTTCCTTGGCGAATCCCTGAGGAAAGCCACTTGAAGCCTTCTCAGGAGATCGCCATCCAAAGCCAGCCCAAGCAGAAGAGACTGTGAGATTCTTATCTCCAATAAACTACCAGAAAACCAGAAGAGGAGCAGTGGCCCAGACAGTAGAGCTCCAGCTTTGAGAGAGCCGAGCAAGAAATACAGGCTGACCAGGCAAGCCTGGGTGGTCCTTATATCCAATTAATTACCAGATGGCTGGAAGTGGAGCTGTGGCGGTGCTATAACCTCAGCCTTGAGCAAAACATCTGAGGAATACATGAGGCCCTGACTTTAGGCCCTGGGATGGCCATAAAAATTCAAAAAGGGAAGGTCATGTTATGTATCAGTGTTCTACCTACTTATGTGTGTATATTACCTCCCTGAGGGCAAACAGATCATATGCAATGCTTCTGCTTTTATTTATTGATTCATTTTTCAGATATGCTTGTTGAACACACCACATCATTCTCTTCATTTCAGGCCCATTGCTTTTCTCTTCTAGGGTTCCAGGCTTGTGTCCTTATATGATGCACTATCAGAAGCCTTTATTTATATTTTATTATGAGACCAAGGCTGGTACAGTCACAAATCAGGTAGGGGAAGAGAAGGTTACGTTTTGTAGAAATAACCGGTATTCACAAAATTAAACTTGGAGATGTAAGATGATAGCATATTTATGTAAAAACTTCCACTAAGAAAAAGATGAGGGGGCTGGGAATGTATATTAGTGAGAGAGTGCTTGCCTAGCATGCAAGAAGCCCTGGGTTTGATTCCTCAGGATCTCACACACAAAAAACACCAGAATTCACGCTGTGACTCAGGTAGCAGAGTGCTAGAGACAGTGCCCAGGCCTTGAGTTCAACCCAAGAACTTGCAAAGAGATAGCTAGTTAGGTAAGTAGGTATAGAGGTAGAGAGATGGATGGATTGATAGATGGATGGATGGGTAGATAGATAGATAGATAGATAGATAGATAGATAGATAGATAGATAGATAGATAGATAGATAGATAGATAGATAGATAGATAGATAGATAGATAGATAGATAGAAAGAAAGATGATAGATGAATATGGTCTTGGACTTCAGAAGGAAAGAAGGGAACAATTCCCAGTCATGAGGTCTTCTGCAGTGTGCCAGGACTCCAGCATCGCCTTCACACAAACACAGAGCAGGAAGACTGTCTTTGACCCATTCTCAGACAGCCAAAGACTCCAAAGCCAAGAGGGCAAGCCAGATTCTAACTTAGGTGCTTGGAGACAGTAGAGAAAGGGCCCTGCCTCTCCTTTGACTGGGTATTTGCATTAATTATGTGGAGAATGAAGGAAGGAGAATGGACTGGCAGAGTAGAAGAAGGGCCTTCAAATCTGACAGAGAATCAAAAACCCACTTGCTAAGATCAGAGAGCAGGGTTTTTGTATTCTGATCCTCCCTGCTCCCCCAATAAATTGGCTCTCTATTGTTAACCTAAAGGTAGCCTGAGGCTCCCTTCACCTGAGAGAGGAAGGTTATTTAGTCATTGTTTAAAGAGGCTGAGAAAAGCCTGACCCTGGTGTAACTCTAACAAATGTTTCAGGTTTCCCCTCATTGCTGGCGTGCCTGGAATGAATGAAGTGTTTTTGCAGCTCACTTCTCCATTGAGTGTGTACAATCTGCCTCCTAATCCTGAGGCCTGGTCTCTTCACCCAGCCTGGCTTTTGAAACTGTTTCTTATCCTTCAAATGCAGTGTTACACTTGAGTTCTTCCTGCTAACAGGGCTAAGGCTTGGAACCTGAGAATTTCATTTGAACCCACGATGGGTTAATAATGTTTCTTTCCTGCTTCTATAGCTCAAGAAGTCTAAGAACATTTAGAGTACAAGTAACTTATCACCAAGGAAAACCCAGGAAGCTCTTGAATGTCTGACCTTTCAGCAGTGGAAATCAGAGTGTCATAGACTTTCACTCCCTGGTTGGCTTCACCCTGTGATCCTCAGACCTCAGCCTTATGAGCTAGGGTGACACTCGTGAGCTATTGGTTCTCTGCTAGGTTCAGAACTGCAATGACGTTGACAATACAAGTCAAATGTTTATCACAAAGGGATTGTGAGCATTAAGCCTTTCAACACTGGACCTTTCAGAACCCTGTAGCAACCAAAGTTATAATGCTAGAGCCTGAAAATCTGGTCATATGGATGAGCTACACTTGAACCTTGAGCTCTGACTCAAATTCTGGTGTACATCAGGATTCATTTTCCAGAGAATGTTCTCCTAATTATCAGATAGGAAAAGTACTTTGATTAACCCTCACTTTTTCCAGTTGTGTGTCTTGAACTCAAGCCTGCACACTGTCCCTGAGCCCTTCAGCTCAAGGCGAACACTCTACCACTTGATCCACAGCACCACATGGGGTCTTTTGGTGGTTCATTGAAGGTAAGTGGCTAACAGGCTTTCTTTGCCTAGGTTGTCTTTGAACTGTGGTCTTCAGATCTCAGCCTGCTGAGAAGCTAGTGTTCCAGTTGTGAGCCACTGGCATCTGGCCGACAGTTTTTGACAGTTCTGGGACTTTATCTTAGGGCCTTAGTACTGTCTCTGAACTTCTTTTTCTCAAGGCTAGTACTCTACCACTTGAGCCAATCCACAGCTTCTGGCTTTTTCTTTATATATGGCACTGAGGATTCAAACCCTAGCATTCATGCATGCTGACCAAGTTCTCTACCACTAAGCCACATTTCTAGCCCCACCTTTACAATTTTATCACTCAACTTGCCTATCCACAAGAAAAGGCTTCTGAGTACAAATCATTTAAAGAAATCTCTATAAGAAGGTGTCCAAAGACACAGAAGACAAAGCTCATACTTGGGAGAGACTCAAAACATGTGAAGACCATAACAATGCTTCCATTTAATTATATATCATGTTTCAACAAAAAAAGGATTAATGAAAAATGAGTCAATGTCCTATATTATTAAATTTTTACTGTATAATATTTTTATTATGAAAATACTGTGCAGAGTGGATACAATTGCATGGACAAAATAATGAGTACATTTATTATCAAGCATTGTAGCCTCCTACTTTGTTTCCCCTTCCCATCCTTTCCCATCCTCCCCCCTGCCCCCCACCAAATCCTCCACCCCCACCAAAATTGTAAAGTTTGTTTTCAACATAACGACTTGTACATCTCATTGTCGCAGTGGGTCCACCTGTATCCTTATTTAAACGATTTGTTTTTTTTTCCTTTCCCTTCTACAAATTACACTGAAATCAAATACAGTGAAAGCAGGGGTTATATCGTGGGGAGGGACATACAAAGCAACAAAGAAATAATCTTATAAATGTGTTAGAAACAATAGCATGAAAGAAAAAAACATTTGAATACATATCTTAGGGTTCATTTCCCTAACATCAACTTATCTGACCTATTCTGCTTGACTCAGATATATACTAATTATTGCAATTAAGGGAAACCATGGGACCTATGCTTCTTTGGGCCTGGCTTACTTCACTTAATAAATTTTTTCCAAGTCTTTCTACTTCCTAACAAATGGGGCAATGCCATTCTTTCTGATGGAGGCATAGAATTACATTGTGCATATGTACCGCATTTTATTGATCTATTCATATACTGAGGAGCATCTGGGCTGATTCCATATCATAGCCATGGTAAATAATGCAACAATAAACATAGTTGTGCTGGTAGCTTTAGTGTGGTCTTGTTTTGAACATTTGGGTAAATGCCCCAAAGTGGGATTGCTGGGTCATAGGTGAGCTCTATGTGTCTTTTGAGGAAACTCCATACTGCTTTCCAAAGTGGAAAGATTCCCTTCTGTCCACATCCCCTCCAGCATCTGTTGATATTAGAGGTCTTGATTATTGCCATTCTAACTACGGTAAAGTGGTATCTCAATGTTATTTTGATTTGCATTTCTTTTATGGCTAGGGAGGTTGAGCATTTCTTCATGTGTCTATTGGACATCCTGCTTTCCTCTTCAGAGAAGTTTCTCTTTAAGTCTTTAGCCCACTTATTTATTGGGCAGTTGTTTTTGTAAGATTTGTTTTTGGGGGATTTAATTTTTTGAGTTCCAGGAACATTTTAGATATAAGACCCTTGTCTGTTGTATGGCTAGTGAAGATCTTCTCCCAATCCGTGGGCTTCACATTAATCTTACTTGCTATGTCCTTTGCCATGCAGAAGCTCTGCAATTCCATGCGACCCCATTTGTCCAAACTTTCTTTGATTTGTTGTGTTTCTGGGTCTTTATTAAGAAAATTTCGCCATGTGCCAAGGAGACCTAGGGTTTCTCCTATTCGATCCTGTAATGTTTTCAGAATGTCTGCTTTGACTCCGAGGTGTTTGATTTATTCTGAATTGATTCTGGTGCAGGGTGATATATAAGGATCTAGCTTTAGTTTTCCACAAGTAGTTAACCAATTTTGCCAGCACCATTTACTGAAGAGGATGTCTTTCTTCCATTCTATTTTCTGAGCTCCCTTATGAAAGATTAGATAGCCATGGGTCTGTGCATTCATTTCTGGGTTTTCAATTCTATTCCACTGGTCTTGAAGTCTGTTTTTGTGCCAGTACCAAGCTGTGTTGATTATTATGGCTTTGTAGTAGAGTTTGAAATTTGGTATTGATATGCCTCCAGCACTGTTCTTTCTGTTGAGAATTGTTTTTGCTATTCGGGGTCTTTAATTATTCCATATGAATTTTTGGATTGTGTCTTCTATTTCCTTGAAGAATGAGGTTGGAATATTGATAGGTATTGCATTGAATTTGTAGATGGCCTTGGGAAGTATTGCCATTTTCACGATGTTGATCTTCCCAATCCCAGGGCATGGGAGTTTTTGCCACTTTCTAAGTTCTGTTTTGATTTCCTTTTTCAGGTTTTTAAATTTTTCATCATAGAGGTCCGTCACTTCTTTCGTTAAGTTTATTTCTAAGTATTTTATTTTTTGAGTGGCTATTATGAATGGAGTTGCTTTCTTAATTTCAGCCACACTTTTCTCGTTGTTGGCATACAGAAAAGCCATTGATTTTTGAGGGTTAGTTTTGAATCAGCTTGAGTAATTTAGAAGTGGAGTCTGTGCGATTCTTTAAATACAAGATCATGTCATCTGCAACAAGGTAGAGTTTTACTTCTTCTTTCCCTATTTGGATCCCCTTTATGTTTGCATCTTGTCTCATAGCTGTAGCTAGGCATTCTAATACTAGATTTAAGAGAAGTGGAGAGAGTGGACATCCTTGTCTCATTCCTGAGTTAAGAGAAAATGGCTTAATTTTCACCATTAAGTATAATGCTGGCTGTTGATTTGTCATAAACAGCCTTTATTGTATTGAGGAAGGTTCTATGAATTCCTAATTTTTCCAGAACTTTCATCATAAAGGGGTGTTGAATCTTGTCAAATGCTTTTTCTGCATCTATTGAGATAACCATGTGGTTCTTATCCCTGCTCCTGTTGATGTGATTAATTATACTAATTGATTTCCATATATTCAACCAGCTTTGCATCCCTGAAATGATTATGGTTTGATCGTGGTGTATGATTTTTTGGATAAATTGTTGAAGTCAATTGGCCAAAATTTTGTTGAGAAGATTTTCATGAGTGTTCATCAAAGAAATGAGTATATAGTTCTCTTTCTTGATGAGCCCCTGCCTGGTTTTGGATGAGGGTTATTATAGCTTCATAGAATGAGTTCGGTAGTGAACATTCTCTTTCAAATCCATTGAAGAGTTGAAGGAGTATTGGTGTGATCTCTGCTTTTAATGCCTTGTAGAATTCTTCTGTTAGTCCAGCTGGTTCTGGGCTTACCTTTGATGAGTGGTGTCTTATTTCTGTTTATATTTCAATGCCTGATATGGACCTCTTAAAATGGTTTATCTCATCTTAGTTTAGTTTCAGCATGTCAGTATTTGCTAGGAAAAGGTCCATTTATGCCAAGTTCTCAAAATTATTAGCATAAAGTTTTGAGAAGAATTCCCTTATGATGTTCGGCATCTTGGATATTTCTGTGGTGATGTTTCCATTCCCATCTATGAGTTTATTTATTTGGGTGTGTTCTCTTCTTTTTCTGATAAGATTTGCTAAGGGTTTGTCAATGTTGTTAATTTTTTCGAAGAATCAACTCTTTGTTTTGTTGATTCATTCTATAGTTATTTTGGACTTTAATTCATTTAATTCTGATTTAATTTTAATTATTTATTTCCATCTACTGGATTGGGGTTTATCTTGCTACTGTTTTTCAAGGAGGTTCAGATGTTTCATTAAATGGTTGGTTTCAGATCTCTCCAATTTGTTGATGTAGGAGCTCAGAGCTATAAACTTGCCTCTGAGTACTGCCTTTGCTGTGTCCCAGAGGAGCTGGTAATTTGTGTGCTCATTTTTGTTGAATAGCATGAACATTTGAATTTCTTTTCTAATCTCTTCCATGACCCACTCGTGATTCAGCAGTGTGTTTTTTAACCTCCATGTGTTATAGGAATTTTTGATGGCTTTTGGTGTTGAGTTCTAATTTTATTCCCTTGTGGTCTGAGAGAATACAAGGAATAACTTCAATGTTTCTGAATTTGGACAAGTTTGCTTTGTGGCCTAAAATGTGGTCTATTTTGTAAAATGTTCCATTTGCTGCTGTGAAAAACGTGTATTCTGATGCTGCTAGGTGAAATATTTGGTAGATGTCTATTAAATCTATTTGATCTATGCAGGTGTTTATATCTGCGGTTTCTCCCTTGAGTTTTTGCCAAGTTAAACTATCTAGTGTGGAAAGTGGTGTGTTAAAGTCCCCAACAATTAATGTCTTTGGATCTATATGGGATTTGAGGGAAACTAGTGTTTCTTGGATAAATTTGGGTGCTCCATTGTTTTCCAAATAGATATTTAGAATTGTAATATTCTCTTGAAGGAGAGATCCCTTTATTAGTATGTAGCGACCTTCTTTATCTCTTCTCACGAATTTTAATTTGAGATCTATTTTATCTGATATTCGGATTGCAACTCCTGCCTGTTTATGGGGGCCGGTTGCTTGGTAGATATTGTTCCAGCCTTTAACATTGAAAATGTGTTTGTTTTTTTTGGGCAAAATGTGACTCCTGAAGGTAGCAGATAGAAGGATCTTGCTTTTTAATCCAACTAGACAGTCTATGTCGATTAATTAGAGAGTTAATTCCGTTAATGTTGGGAGATAGAACTGAGAATTATTTGGGAGTTCCTGCTATTTTATCCACCTTCTTGGGGGCTGTGGCAACTGGGTTTCTTCTATGGTTCTTGGATTCTCCATTTGGCTGCGGTTTCTTTGCCTTTTTGTGGTGTTGTTGGTTTCTATGTGTAAGATATCTTTAAGAATCATTTGTAGGGCTGGTTTAATGGAGATAAATTGTTTCAATTTTTCTTAGCTGTGGAAAGTTTTTATTTGACCTTTGGTTATGAAGGAGAGTTTAGCTGGGTACAATATACATGGTTGATAGTTGTTTGTCTTTACAGCATGGCATACATCATTCCAGGCTCTTCTTGCTTTAATCGTCTCTACTGAATAATCTGAGGTGATTCTAATTGGTTTCCCTTTCTAAGTGATTTATCTTTTCTCCTGGACAGCTTTAAGGATATTTTCCTTGGTATGAATTGATCCTGTGAAGATTATAATGTGATGCTGGGTTGTCCTGTTCTGGTCTGGTCTATTTGGAGTTATAAAAGCTTCTTCTATCTGAATAGGCCTATCTTTTTGCATGTTTGGGAAGTTCTCTGCTAGGATCCTGTTAAATTACCCAGACCATTAACTTCTGTCTCTAGGTGCTCCTCTACACCAATTATCCTCTGATTATGCCTTCTGATGGTGTCTTCCAAGTGTTGAATAGATCTATCCCCCTTCTTGGATTTGTCTTAGATGGTTGTATGTTCTTTCTCTATAATATCTAGGCTGTCTTCAATCTCCGAAATTCAATTTTCTGCATAGTCTAACCTACTATCAAGATTTTCTACTTTGCTTTTTATTTCATTTCCTTCTAGTTGGTTGGCTTTGATTGCTTCAAATTCTTTGTTGGAACTTTGTTTTAGATCTTGTATGAACTGCTTTACTTCCTTACTTTGGTGTTCAGTGTTTATTCTCAAATCACTTTGTTGATTGGTTATGGTTTCCTTGGGCTCCCATTCCTTCTGTTGGTTTCCACTCAGCATTCCCTTTGTGGTCTCCCTAACTTCCTTCAGTCTTTGTTAATGGATTCCATGAATGCCTTTAGCGATCTTTGTGTATTCTTATCCTGCGCTCTCAATTCCTGTATTACTCTTTGATTAGCTTCCTCACGTTCACGCATTTCCTGTATTTCTCTTTGAGTGTTCTCAGCCCTGCCTATTTGGGATGAAAGTAACACCAGTTTTGTGCTAGCACAGTATCTTAATGCAAGCATCAAATAAGTCTGTAGTTTCACAATCAAAGTCTGCAGATACGATCTAGTTCAACAGATATATCTATTCAACATCCAACACCTATGTATTTATGGGTTACGAACTGCAAAGAATAGTTTGGCAAACCAGAACTTATTAGGTTTAGGGAGAGATGTGGGTAAAAATAGGAATAGAGTGATGTGGACAGGCAGAGGGAAGGTTAAATTAACTAAGTCCTAATCTCTAAGTGGGAAATATGTTGGATAGAATGATAGTAGAGAGAGAAAAAGAAGAAGAAAGAGAAAGAGAAAAAAGAGACAAGAAAAAATAGAAAAACAAAATTCAAAAGTTAAAACGTGAAACACTTAAATACTTAAAAATTATGCAAACTAAAAACAATATTCAGAGAAGAATATGGATAGGATAAGAGAAGGGTAGGGATAGAAAGGAGACGTGAAAAACTTAAAAATAAAAATGCTTAAAATATTATATAAGTATAAAGAGATAGTACCGCTATTAAAGAATTTAAGTCTAAGAGGTTTTGAATTGAGTAATAAATTTTTGGATTAAATGTGTACACAATGGTGGATAAGGTCTAATAATCGACTATGGGTATATCTGAGGAAGAGCAGAACATCAATTAAGTAACGCAAAGAAGAATGAAAGGGAAGGAAAGGTGAAAAGAATGAGAAGGAAAGGAAAGAACGGATCAAAAGGTCAATAAAGCTAAACAAAAAAAAAAATTTAAAAAGAAAAAGAAAAAAAAAGCACAAACATATACCCCTAAAATAAAAATTATAAGAGGAAGAAAAAAGTTAATAGAAAACAAATTTTTTAAAGTTAAAAATGAAAAAAATTAAAAACAGTTTTAGAAAAAATTTCTTTATAAATGGTACAAAAAAAGAGTTCTTTGAGTTTTTTGGGAATGGGAAGATCCTGTATCTCCCTTGTGTCCTCAACCAGTCTCTAGTTGGAGTCTCTTATCTGTTTGTGGTGTTTGATATTCCTGTGGCTTGGTTGGTTTCTTAAGTCAGTTTGTTTGAGCAAGCAGAAAAATGCTCTGCTTTACCCATGATTTTATGATCCCCCTTCCAGGCTAGTTCAATGGGAGGGAGATCTGCTTTGAGTATCACAGAAGAAGGAGTTGGCTGTTTTCTCTAGTTTGGAGATGCTGTGATGAGGCTAGGTTCTGGATAGAGTTGAGGCCTTTCAGAAAACATTTGCTTTTCCCTTGGGGGCTAGCTTCTCAGACACTCACAGAGCCCTGTCTGGAGCCATTCTCAGGGTTTATGTTTAATAAATTTCAATTGATTGTCAAGACTGCTGTAGAGAAGGGAAGCCTCTGTTTCTGTTTACCCAGTGAAGAAAGACACTCCTGGGGCTGGTGACCCAGGCTGGGGGACTTTTCCCTGGGTTGAGCAGAGCCTGGCAGGTCAGGTTAGGTTCCTGTGACCTGCTTAATGACTCTATTGTTTTCTTCCAAGGCCTGAGTTGGAGCTAGCTGCTCAGCCAAGCCTTTGTCATTATCAAAGACGGAGATTTCCCATAGTGGGTGGAGGGGTGGTCTTCCCTCCTCTGATCCCTGAGAGGATGTCAGGCTTCTACTCAAGCCGGATTCTTGGTTCCTGGGTCGTCTCTGGTCTGTGAACTGCAGGATGACGATATGTGCTCCTTGTCAGTTCTTGCTGGTGTTGAGTAGAACCCACTCACTGGCTGTGTCTGGCGTCTTTGTCCTGGACTCTCTGTGTTGCAGGTATGGCGTCTATGGCTGCCGCCAAAGGTGCTGCCATTGCCACTGCCACTGCTGCCACTGCCACTGCCGCCACCGCTGCAGTCACAGCTGTTGGCAAGTGCTCAGATCTGTCTCATTGCCTGGATTTTCCCTCTCTATCCTAACACTCTTTACTGTGGTGGAACACTTTGTGTGATTCTCTGGCTTAGGATTGTTCATTGAAGCACTGAAACTGCTTTCCATGGGAGAGCTTGTTTAACCCCCAGCTTCTCTTCCACCATCTTCCTGGAACTCAGTCCTATATTATTGTGTATAATTTTATAATAGATGTACAACATATATTAAATATTATGTGTATAATAATACTAAATAGGGGCTAGGAAGGTGGCTCACTGGTTGGTAGAGTACTTGCCTTGCATGCATGAGGTCCTGGGTTCAATTCCTCAGCATCGCATAAGCAGGAAAAATAAGCCAGAAGTGGTGCTGTAGCTCAAGTGGTAGAGTGCTAGCCTTGAGCTGAAGATCTGAGGGACAGCGCCCAGGCCCAGAGTTCAGATCCACGACTGGACTCCCCCCCCAAAAATACTAAATAAAATAGACAATAAGTAAATGAATCAAGTAAAAACTAAAATAAATACAAAATCAATAATAAAAATCATAATGTTATAAACATACATAAGAAAATATATATCATATATTACACATATATAGAAATATTTTTCCATTGCAGGCTCTTCATTCAGACCATGGTAACTATAAACTGAATTTCTTTTCCTCAAGGACAGTGAACTTTGCTTTCACCCACGGTGCAAAAGAGTTACCTGGATGGTGAGATCAAATTCCAGCACTGAAAGAAATACTTGCCCCATTTCCAAGACAGTGTCTTAATTCTTTTTTTTTTATTTTTTTTGTGAACATACTGTAAAGAGGGGTACAATTACATGGGCAAGATAATGAGTACATTTCTTATCAAGCATTGCAGTCTCCTCCTTTGTTTACCCTTCACATCCCTTTCCAGCCTCCCCCAGCCCCCCACCCAATCCCGCCCTCTGCCCCCCCCCCCCCGCACCAAAGTTGTAAAGTTCGTTTTGGACATGACGACTTGTACTTCTCATAGTTGCATCTGGTCCACCTGTATCCTTAAACAACTTGTTTTTCACCATCTCCTCTACAAATTATACTGACATCAAATATAGTGAAAGCAGGGGTTGTACTTTGGGGGAGGGACATACAAAGCTACAAAGAAATAATCTTATTAATGAGTTAGAAACAAATGCATGAAATAAAAAAAACATTTAAATACTTATCTAAGGGTTTATTTTCCTAACATCACATTATCTGATCTTTCCTGCTTGACTCATACATATACTAGATATTGCAAATAAGGGAAACCATGGGACCTTTGATTCTTTGGACTTGGCTTACTTCACTTAATATAATTTTTTCCAAGCCTTTCCATTTCCTAACAAATGGGATAATGTCATTCTTTCTGATGGAGGCATAGAATTCCATTGTGTATATATACCACATTTTCTTGATCCATTCATCTACTGAGGGGCATCTGGGTTGGTTCCATATCTTAAGTATGGTAAATAATGCTGCAATAAACATAGTTGTGCTAGTAGCTTTAGTGTGGTCTTGTCACATTTTCAATGTTAAAGGCTGGAGCAAAATCTTCCAAGCAAATGGCCCCCTAAATAGGCAGGAGTTGCAATCCTAATATCAAATAAAATAGTCTTCAAACCAAAATTCGTGAGAAGAGATAAAGAAGGTCGCTACATACTAATTAAGAGATCTCTCCTTCAGGAGGATATTGCAATTCTAAATATCTATTCGCCAAACAATGGAGCACCCAAATTTATCCAAGAAACACTACTTTCCCTCAAATCACACATAGATGCAAAGACTTTAATTGTTGGGGATTTTGACTTAATTATTTTTAAGTAAGCAGCTATGTTTATTCAGGTACATACTGAATATTAAAATAAAATCAGTGTGGAATTTTGTACATCTATTCAGACCTCTTTCCCTTACCCCCAAACTGCTTCTCTGAGCATGACTTTTTTCATTTTTTTTATTTTAAAAATGTTGTACAGAGAAGTTACAGTAAAATTAACAAGGTAATGATTGTATTCCCTATTGAGGATTGTAGCCTCCTCCTTTGTGTTCTACCTACCATCCCCCCCTCCCATCTCCACATCTACTCCCCCTGCTGAGCTCAGTGACTTAATTTTTATTTTTGGCTTTGCACCAGGTTTGAATTCAAGAAGTGGCAACTCTGCCACTTTCGTGCAAACTGCTACAGAGTTACTGAGACCTGAGTTCAAATCCCAGCCTAGGAAACAAAACTGGCAGAAATTCCAAACCAGGGAGCTTTCTTTCTTTTTTAATTTAGTTAAATAATTAATTTTTAATTTGTTCTTTATTTTGCCAACAGGGGGCTTGAACTCAGGTGGTGGCAACTCTGCCTCAGCTTCAATCGCCCTAGGCTGGAGTGTAGCCTCTGGACCCATAGCCCATCCTGGTATCATAGGCTCACAGGGTTTGCAGGAAGAAAAACAATGTAGCATAGAAAAAAAGTGGTGAGCTGCAGAGGGCTCAGGGTTTCACTTTTTTTTCTTTCCACAGTGACTATCTTGGGCCTGAATGACATGGTTGCAAAGTGGACCTGACCTGCCATTGCTAAAGGCTGGTAGGGTATCAGGGAAGACATAGCCAAACCTGTCAACATAGGTCCCGGGTTCAAATCCCGGTCCTGACACCTACCAATGGCAGGAGATCACAAGAGACTCATTCCTATGTTTAGGAATACCAATTGAAAGAGTAGTTCATGCTTCGGTCTAGTCTAAAATTGAATGCAATTATCCTAGAAAGCTGATTGATACTAATTAATAGTTTATTAAGCCCGAAAAGAATAATATTCCTTCAATGGTGGTATAATACATGCCTAAGAGTTGGTAGGAATGTACTAGGTGTCATTCAATCATAGATAGACGTCTCTGGTGCTCTTTACCAATATATATTTATTTGTATAGCACCATCTGCCTATCCGTGCATCACTGTTTTGGCCAAACCTGGGGCTGGATCTCAGCACTTGGGAACCACCTGACAGCTTCATTGGCTAGAGGCTGCCATGCTCACATTCATCCATTCATGAATTGGGCCTGCTAGGCCCTGAGTTCAGATCCTAGCACTGCCAAAAATTTAATCTTATAGTAAGAAGCCGAGTGTGACACATGATTTCCTTTTCTGGGAGAGTCCTGGGTGTCAGATAAGATGGAGAACATATCTACAAATCTAGATGCTATGTGATAGGATGTAAACAATGTAATAAATGGTAGCAGTGTCATCCAAATAAATAAAATAATTGGTAAATAAATGAATAAAACAAGACATAAAATGAATAATCATACCAAACACAATATGAACTGAATATCAGTATAGAAATATAAATTCTATCTTTAAAATGGATATAAGGAGTATGTTTTCCAGGCCTGAGGCTTGAATTCAGGCCTAGGGAACAGGCCTGATTTTCTTGTCTTCAAGCATGGTCAGATTCCCATCCCTCACAGTGCTGCATATTTACCCAGACCTTGAGTACAATTCCTTGGCCTGGCAGAAAAATGGCACGAATTGCAAACCAGGGAGCTAAATATTTTTTTGTAATGGTGGGCGTTTGAGGAAGCCATAGTCCTGCACGGCAACATAGGCCTCCATTTCGAATCCCAGTCATGCCACTTCTGGATGGTGGGAGATCCTAAGAGACTCGTTCCCATCCACAGGAATAATGATGGAATGTTATCAATGTCACGGTTGAATAAGTTGCTCATGAATGATTCTTGAATAAATTCAGACTTCATGATTTCAGTCAGCTGATTGATTTTATTTAATTATCTTATTAAACATTAAAAGAATATTATTTCTCACAGGTACGCAATAATTTCAGGACACTGATTTACTTAATCGTTTATTAAGGATGAAAATAATAACATAAATTACATGGAGGCATAATAAATACCCAAGTTTTGGTAGGAATGTAGTCTTTATAACTGAATAATGGATAGACATCTCTGACACTCTATAAAGATATATATTTATTAGCATACTACCATCTGGGTGTCACTCTGTTCTTATTTTTTCAAAACCTGGGGCTCGAGATAAGGTCCTAGGAACTGCCTGTTAATTCATTTTGCCCCAGGATGGTGTGTTGACACTCACCCATTCATGAATTGGACCTTGTAGGCCATGAGTTCAGATACCAGCACTCCGACAAAATGAATCGTGGAGTAAGAAGCTGATGGTGACACATGTTTTCCTTTCCTGTGAAAGTCCTGGGTGTTTGGTATAATTGTAATACGTATGCAGACCTATATCCTATGTAATCAATGTAAGCAATGTTCTATGTGCCATAATAATAAAATAGTCACTACATGAATGAAACAAAACATAAAATGAATAACTACACTGAAAGCAATATGGAGTCAACATACGTATGTAAATATAAATCACATATTTAAAATGTACATGAATAGGATGTTTTCTAGTGTTGGGGATCGATTTCAGACCTGAGGTGTACACATGAATTTCTTGACTTCAAGGAGGCCAGCTTCCCCATTCCACACAGTGCAACAGAGTTACCCAGACTAAGAGTTCCAATCCCAATCCTGGCAGAAAAAAAATGACACCTTTATACTATGTGAGGCCCAATTCTTAGGAAATGAAATACCAATTCTTAGGTGTTTCATTATGCCTCCATTTAATGAATGTGATTGTTTAAATGCTTCATAAAGTATTGATGATCAGTGTTCTATAACAAAATTGTATATAATTTTATCCTAGAATCATTCAAGAACTGCCCATTCAGTCATAACATAAATCACATTCCATTGGTATTCGTATAGATAGGAATGAATTTCTAAGGCTCTCCTGCCATTTGGAGGTGGCAGGACCAGGATTCAAACTGTGGGCTCCAGCTCCCACCACTTAAACCTGAGGATAGGGAACTCACTGGTCTGTCCAAGAACAGCAACATCAATGATTAAGCAGGAACCAGTGGCTCTCAGCAGGCCTCTTTGATATTTACAAGGCTGTGATAGGAGGATCATGGTTAAATTCACCCTAGGCAGGAAAGTCCTTGAGACCCCGATCCAACTTCAGTGTCAACAAAGCCAGAAGTAGAGCTGTGTGGCTCCAGTGGTAGAGGGCTACCACTGGAGCAAAAGCAGTTCAAAGAATGTGCCCAGATCCTGAGTTCAAGGTCTAGGACTGACAACAAACAAACATACACAACAATCTGCAACCATCCGGCTAAAGCACGTCACCCTCTTGTACCCAACTGAATTGGACAGAGTTTCCTGGGAAAAGGGCTGTGGGAGCCGCTGTCATCTTGACTCCACCCATGGTGCCTGCATCTCATAATTCCGGCCACACCCCCATTTTTTCATGGTTCTTTCTGACCAATGCAATACAAGAATTGTCACCAGGCCCACATTCCATGCTGCCCAGCACCAGGATTCCGTCAGTTGGTAGACACTACCACCAGCAGTTGAGGAAGGTAGAGGTGGCTGAGTGGTGAGCAGGAGATTCGAGGAGACTTTGGAGTAGAATAGGAAATTGACGTCCTAGTCAGTGAGTGGGAGAATAGAGGATTTCCCAGAGCCTGGTAATTTGGCCAGCCCATCTTTCCCATCCCAGTGCTCAGATGTCTGAAACAAAAAGACTCCATGAGAGAGCTACGGACAAGAAACTACTGCCAGAACACCCGCAGAAGAATCCTTCCATCAGACCTGCAACATTCAAGAAAACAAAGAACAGGAAAAAGGGAGGGATCCCCATGACAAACACCACTAGGGAGCGTGATTCAACAGAGCGTCTGGCCAAAGCTGATGCTGATTGTGGGCCTCCCTTGCCTTTGGACACAGTCACAGTCAATGTTCCTGATACCACCAAGGATCTGCAGAGGTGCTAGCGACATGTGATACCCACCCTGGATTGCAGCAAAAGAAACCAGGCATTCTGTGCCAAGATCCAACCACTGAAGCAGAAAAGACAAACCTGCGGGATTGACTGGAGAAAGAGAGGGAGAAGATAGCTCAGGTGCACGAAGCACCAAAAACAGAGCTAGAGATCCACAAGCCACCCATACAGAGGTTGGTTTCAGCAGAAAGTGATTTACAATCTGCACTGGCCCAAGTCAAGCAGGCAGCCAATGGCAGAGAAATAGAGCAAGGAGTTCTCACCAGCCACTGTAGGTCTCAAAACGGCACATGGTGGAACTGGAGATGGCGGCTTCTGTGGTCACTACTGCTCAAAAGGAGAAAGAAATGTTCTTCAAAGAGCTGATATATGTGACACTTCAGCTCAAGGAAAAGACCAGAAGTTTCGATGACCTGGAGAAAGTGAACACAGAATTTCAGGAGAAGCTGGAAGTGCTCTGGACACAGAAGAGTAACAGGAAGAACAGAATCTGCAAGTTCCAACAAGTGCTGGTGGGGCGTGGTTACTGGAGAGACTATTGGACAATCTGAGCTGGATGGTGAACTCAGCAAATCTGGAGAGAAACACCTTCACGGAGGACCTGAGCATTGACAGGCCTGAATGGAAGGAGGAGGTTCCTTGACTCACCCACCAGGTGAACCAACTGACAGAGGAGAAGGAGCAAAGGATGAGGCAGTTGCTGGACCTAGAGAATGAGCTGGGGGAACTGAGGAGGAAGCTGGCAGAACCATCTCAGGCTGAGCGGCAGTTGCAGGCCCAGGAATACCATAGACAGATGGAATTGAAAAACCTGGAGAAACAACTTCACATCCAGGTCAAGGAAAACCAGAGGCTCTGTCTCCAGAATGAGGAGCAGCAGGAGCAACTACAGAGACTGGAGGAAAAGGCCAAGGATTGACAAGAGATCCCCGAGACCCCACGATGCACATGTGTGTGAAGCCCATAACAAGAGGAACAGGTGGCTCTGCTGTGGGATGCTCTCCACAGGGTAAGTGGTGAGAAGGAGGAGCTCACAAGCATCCTGGACTCAGAGCAGCAGGTGAAGAAACATCTGTGGGAACAGCTAGTCCACTCAGAGGCGAAGATAGATGAATGTAAAGAGGTGGCTAAGAGAGAGAGAGCCAAGCAGCTTGGGAGCTGCAGGAGCAGCAGGAACAGTCCCTGGCCCAGCTGCAGGAGCTCAGAGCCACCTGTGAGCAGCACATTGCCTCCAGTGAGTGGCTCAACTCTGAGGTGGCCCTGCAATAGACCCTGCAGAGGCACACCCAGCTGAAGCAAGTGCAGGGCCCTACCAACTGGGGGGACCAGGTGCCCCCAAAGTGGCAGGACACTTTTAAGTTCCTGGAAGTGACCAGACCACAGGAGGACAGCCTGCAGGCCCAGCTGAGCTTCCTGGCTTTCCCTGGGGAGTGGATGCTGTGAGCCCTGGAGAAGCAAAAGGTGAGGAGGTGACTTCTCCCAACAAGACAGAGACATGCCCCAGACCTAGAGTGACATGGCTCTGTGAGCACTCTCAAAGGCTGAGATTCACAGGGGGAAACTCGTGCTGCAGGAGCGGCGACCCCACTGCAGGCGCCCTGCCAACACAGCAGCTCAGTGCAAGATGGTGCTGGAGCCACAAGCCTCCCGCCCCATGAGCTGCTACCACAGCAGGCATGAGGATGGCAAGTGGGACACGTGGGCATCCAAGAAGAAAATCTGCTTCGTCCATGACCTGCATGATGAGGTGGACTTCCATAGTCCAGCAGATTAACTCCACCATCGATGCAGCCAGCTGTCAGCACACATTTGCACCATAGAGGAGTCCCTCCTGTCGTGTAAAGAGCAGATGTTCATCCTGGATGAGCTGTGTTTGGAGAAAGAGAAGCATGTGTGACGGCTCTCACAGAAGATGGAGAAGAGAGAGCTGCTGTTGCTACTCGCAGGGGAAGGTGCTGACAGAATGCTCCAGATGCCTGCATAGGCTGAGGCCCCCACCACCACCGCCCCTTCAGACATGTCAGGATCCAGAGTGGGCGAAATGAGGGAGGAGCAGAAAGGTTTTGAAGAATTGCAACTTCAAGACCCTTGGAAACTGCCAAAGGAGAGGTCAGAGTTCCCGACCACATAGAAGACTTCCCCACGGAGCACATCCTGTGGCAGATGCCCCACACCCAGAGCAGCCTAAAGCTTGAGGGCTTGGGCAAGGCCTGCTCCCTCCCTTTCTTCTGTAGACTTATGCAGATGATAACTCTCTATGTGACATAATGACTCTCAAAACCTCAGCAGCCACCACAAGTAGGTGGCCAGTGGGCCTTCTCTCAGGCCTCTATCTGCCAGGTGATGGGAAGGGTAAACTGCGGGTCGGGTAAGGCATAGGCTGCCAGGAGGCAGCCAGAATTCAAGGGACATCTAATGGCTCATTGGTGGCCAGGGAAGAGGTCCATATTTTGCTTATCACAAAGAATAATTTGTTTTCAAAGGAAAAAAAAAGTCTCCAACAAAGATTTGTTCTTCCAGTCCTGGGGTTTGAACTACTGGCCACTGTCCCTGAGCTCTTTTTGATCAAGTCTGTTGCTCTACAAGTTGAGCGCCACCTCTCCTTCCAGCTTTTTCTGTGTGGAATCAAACCCAGGGCTTCAGGTGTGCTAGGCAACTACTCTACAGCTAAGACACATTCTCAGCTAGGATGATCCCTGGTCCTCTCAAATCCATATGACCATTCCTCACATAAATAGAAAGTAGGAGCTAGGATGACTATGAAGCACAAGTCTGGTTCACACAGAAATATTCCTCAGCCCCCTCTTCCCACACCCTTAGTTGAAGTTTCTCTTTTACCATTGAGGGATGAGAGAGGAAGAGGGGAGTCCTGAGAGGAGTACCAACAACAGTGCCCCCCTGAGCCCCAAATCCTTCCCCACACAAGTGGTTCTCCAGATTCCGATCTTACCTGACTCAATGTGGAGTCTACACTGACTCCCCACCCCTGCAAGGCTCAGGATGAAATAGAGGTCAGTCCTGGCCTCAGCCCACACTTAGCGTGGAAGGTCCTAGTCCCAGACCCACTTCCACCTCTGATTGCCGTGTTAGCCTGGACCACCACCATTCACCACTATATTGGCGGTGATGACCTCACAGATGGATTCCAGGAAGAAGGTCTATGGCAAAGAGCAGAAACAGCAGGGTGAGCAGGGCAGAAAGAGGCGGGGTGATTGCTCTGGGATCTTCCTCCTTGAAGCCCTCCCGTCCAGCCAGGACCATGCTGACCTAAAGCATGGCCAAGGCCAGGGGGTGAGACGAGAGATGGAGGAGCAGGGACTAAAGGAGGTACTGCTTTGTCTTGGAGCACTTGAAAATTCCAATTACATTTGGCCCATGCTAATCCCAAAGCCAACATGCAATACCTCTCCTTGTTGTTGGCTGTGAGCATTGTCCCTGAGCTCTTTTTCTCGAGGCTAGAACTCATCACTTGAGCCACAGGGCCACTTCTTGTTTTCTGATGGTTCATTGAGGATAAGAGTCTCACACACTTTCCTGCCCATGCTGTCTTGGAACCGTAAAGCTCCAGATCTCAGCTTCCTAAGTAGCTCAGATGACAGGAGTGAGCTACCAGTGCCCAGCATGTGATACCATTTGAAGGCTTCTTGGCGAGTCTGTAAAAGGAGCCCCAAAGGACCTGAATAGACATTGACCTGACTAAGGAGCTGGGATGGGGGAAGGCTTACCTTCTATCCATTCTATTCCTTAAAATCAAAGATGCCAGATGGTGTTGTATGCACCAAACTCTTAGGCCAACAACCACCAGGCTTAGTGGAGAAAAGGTAGAGATTACCCAAAGGTTGCAGTGTAGAAATTTTTGATTTTGCATGCATGTGGTGTGTGTGTGTGTGTGTGTGTGTATGTGTGTATGTGTGAACACAAGGCCTAGGCTCTATCCTTGAGTTTTCTTGCTCAAGTCTAGCACTCTGCCACTTGAGCCACAGCCCCACTTGCTTTTCTATAGTTAAATGTAGGTAAGAGGCTCAAGGACTTCGATGTCCAGGGTGGCTTTGAAGCATGATGGGGGTCCCAGGGAAGCAAGAGTAAACACAACTGGCAGTTACAATCCCTATGGTGGGAGACTCCTGCCCTCTGGTGGCCAGACACGGGACATCACCCCTCCCCTCTCCCTTCCCCCACCCCATGCCATAGTCCTCTACAGTTCAATTTGGGAAAGTGACCCAGGCCAAGCTGATTTTGCTCACCCTGAGTGCTGATGCCAGAGCAAGTCTGTTCCACCCTAGGCCAAGAGAGCTCCAGGAGGCCTGGCTCCGAGGGGCACAAGGAAGGGAGAGGTCAGCTCCAGGCCAAGCTAAGAGCCTTTGCCCATGGACACCCCTACTTGGCCTTTCTGATCACTGTAAGGCCTGTCAAAGAACAATCCCAAAAAAACAAAATTGGAGCTGTGTCTTAAAATGGTCGAGCTTTAGCATTGAAACAAAGAGCTCAGAGACAGGGCCCCCAAGTTTGAGTTCAAGACCCCCAGCTGACCCTCCTCCATAAAACACAGGTTAGCTAAATGTGAACTAATTGGATTTGTGAAGTGTTTCTGAAGAATGGTGATACTGAAGAAAGCACACTAATCTTAATGACAGCTGAACTTGTGACATAGAGCTATGTGCTGATACCTTCACGGGGAGCTGTTTGCTGGGTCCTTCCCACATGGGGGTTTTGTGCTGTTTGCTGAGTCATCACAAAGGGTGCTATGTTCTGAGTCCCTAAGAAGGTTGGGCTGTTCTGGCTTTTCCAAAGGGTACAGTGTGCAGAGTCCATTACACAATGTACTGTATGCTGAGTCCTTCAAAAAGTGTGGTGTGCTAATTCATCCCAAAGGGTGCTGCTATGTGCTGAACCCTTGGAAAGAGAGGGATGTGGTGAGATTTTCGAGTGCTGTGTGGCGAGTCCTTTACACAGGGTGCTCTGCACTGTCGTTCAAATGGTGCTGTGTGGTGAGAGCTTCCACAATGTGATTGTGCTGAGTCCTTCAAAATTGTGCTATATGCTAAGTTTTTCAAAGGGTGCTGTGCACTGAGTGTTTTACACAGTGTGCTACATACTCAGCCCTTCAAAGGGTGCTGTGTGTGGAGTCTTAACCCAGGGTGCTATGTAATGAGTACCTGGGAAAGAGTGCTACATGCTGAGTTTTTTAAAACATGTCAAGCACTTAGTCCTTTACGTTGCGGGCTATGGTCTCCCTCCTTCAAATAGTGCTGTGTGCTGAGTTCTCTACACAGGGTACTATCTGCTGAGACCTTCAAAGTTAACTGTGTGCTGAGTCCTTTACACAGGGTGCTTTGTGCTGTTTTTGGAAGTGTGCTGTGTATTGAGTCATTCTGAGTCCTTGAGTGGTAGTTATCCCCAACAATCAGAGGCACACAAACACAATCAAACACACACACACACACACACACACACACACACACACACACAAGGGTCACAATGCACTTGCTTGGTGTGTGGAGTTGAGGGAGTGGGGCTGAGGGGAGACTAGTTTTCCCCAGGCAGGTACTGGGGTTGGTGGGGAGTGCTATGCTGAAGTGAGGCTGCAATTGCCATGGCCTGGAAGCTTCCATGGCCTGGAAGCACCAGGGCCCAGTCAGGGCTGCCATTGTAGTCGGGGTGAGGGGGTGAACCCAGGGGAGCGGGACCCAGGGGCACACTGCAATGGCAGCCAAGGCCAGGGCCCCGTGGGGGTGGGCGCACATCCACGGGCTGGGGTGGGGCAGCCTAGGAGACGAGTGGAGGGCAGAGAGTGAGGTCAGCGAGAAGAGCAAGCACATGCAGGAGGGGAAGCAGCTTCAGCGGCTGGCGGCCACTTAGATCATATTGCGGGTCCTGGCAAGGAGCAGAGAGCATGTGAAGCCAGCACAGCAGGCAAATTGCGGAGCAGCCTCATGGAGGCAAGGCGTCCATGGCATCAATGAGTCTGAGATCCTGGCTGGCTGGAGGAGCAAGGTGGCAGTGGCTGAGGTACAGCAGTGGAGAAGGTGGCTGCTGAGATGGGGCGGGGGTGGAAGCAGAGGCCCCTGGGGAGGAGGCCGCTGAGGTGATGGCAGAGGCTGCTGAGGAATGGGCAGCAGCTGCAGCTGAGGAGGAGGAGCAGAGGAAGCTCACAGCCTTTCCAGGCACCCACAGACGCTCCCGCCCTCTCCCAGCAGTGCTGCATTTCACACATGGTGCTGCCAGCTCAGATCCTTGGTGCCTCTCTCAGTTGTCTGGCAGAAATGGCACAGCCCTAACCTGCTTGCGGCCTGGACGTGACCCCGCCCCAGGTCCTCAGACTCCAGGGCCCTCAAGCACCAGGAGCTGCCGCCTATAGCTTCTCCCCAGCAGCACACATAAGTGGGTGTCTCTTGGGCCTACACCCCGTGACCCCTGTACCTCGTGACTCCCTGTCACTCCCCCAGTGGACCCAGACCTGCGCCTCCTGCCTCCCCTCTCCTGTCACACCTGCACCTCCCTCATGCCCCACAGTCTGCCCTGGCTCGGTGACAAATGAGACCCAGTTGCTGCGGTGGGGTGTTACCCTGGGATCCCATCCCCATGCCTAGTGGCCAGTGTCCCCAGGAAAAGGGAAGATGAAGAAATGGGTGAGGAGGGGACACCCCAGAGCCCCTGGCCTGGAGCAGTGGGAGCCACACAGCCGCAAATCTGCACCCTTCCTCTCGCTGGTGGGAACCTGATGGCTTTAGTCAGAGGTGGGTAGCAGCACCTCTCGGGTCTTTTCCTTTTTTTTCTGGGGGTAGAGGGTGTTGGATGCAGAAGATAGGCCCCCTTATTGCTGTGGGAGCCCTTGTCTGTCTTCTGTGCTCAGTCACAACTTCACCTGAGGAGATCCCAGAAGAGCCCAGTAGGGAGGTGAGGGCACTGGGGGTCAGATGGGAGGTGAATATTTGGGAGGTATGTTCCTCCAACACACATACACCTGTCCTGTCCCCCTCCCACCCCAGCTGTTAACAGTTTTCCCAGGGTTATCATATTTCCCAGCTCTGCCAGCTCTGCTAGTGCTCCTGGTCCGTTTGGTCTCCTCGTCCTCCTCAAGAATCCACCAAGTCACCCAGAAGCATCTAGGCTGGAAGTAGGGAGTCCATCCATGTATATAGCCTTTAGGACTCCATCAAATTCCCCAACACTGCCCCCACCCCAGGTCAGACACCCCTCTGGAGGCACTATGACCCCCTTCTTTGTTTTGTCTCCTGGCTCTGAGGAGCCACCTGTCTCAGGACTCCTTCACCCGGAGTCCTAGCATAGGGTTTTAGTGAATGGGGTCTCAAGACTGGTTGTTCCCAATGGGGAGGGTCTGTCCCTGGAGAAAGGGAGAGGCAGGGTGGTTCTGTGTTATTAGCGCAATGTTCCCCTTTGTGGGATCCCCTGGTTCTGACCAGGGAATCCCCATGCTCGAGCTTGTACATTTCCCAGATGAAGAACCAACTAACTCGGGAGAGACAATGCCCTGAGTCTGTGTGTGCAAGAGAGAGAGAGAGAGAGAGAGAGAGAGAGGGAGGGAGAGGGAAAGACAGAGACAGAGACAGAGACAGAGACAGATCGATCATCTTTCTCCTTGTACAGCCTGACTGTGAATGATCAGGTGGTAAATTGCAAGTGCTGCATGAATGAGTCTTCTGTCACTGGTTTGTATTTGTGTGTGTGTGTGTGTGTGTGTGTGTGTGTGTGTGTGTTGGGAGTGTAGGGAGATGAGAACATTGAAAATATACTTTAGTCACCATGTCTAAAAAGAGCAAAAGCATTTTATTTGTGTGTATGTGTATTTGTTGTTCTTTTTTCATGAATGCCCAATACAAGCCCAGCCACAATTTCTGTTTTGTCCTTCATCATTTCATGGCATCTTTGGAGAAGGTTTCAGTAGATTTCCTTTCCACTTCTTTCCACCTCCCTCTTCCCCTTTCCTGTAGCCAACTGTAGCTGCTGGGCCTGTGTAGGTCTCTACTAGGAGGCCTGTGGGAAGCATAGACCAGAGTGGACACCTGTCCTTCTGTCTTCAGCCAGAAGGCTCATGAGTGTAACCACAGCCGCACTCTTCCACCCAGACACTCTGCTCTCGTGTGTACAGTTGGAACTAATTCAAGGCTTGGGAATGTGTCTGCCAAACATAATTAGGGAATGAGATGTGGAGGAGGAGGGCAGGGGCTGTGAAGCTAGGAGGGTCTGGGAAGTAGTGAACTGTGTGATATGGCTGATGGCTCACCACGACAAAGGATGAGAGGGGAACCTTATCCAGGGCATTGATGTGTGTGTGGGCATCTGGGCAGGGAGCTACAGGCCCCCACTGGTGGTGTGGATTCCCTTCCGGGTCAGTGCACTGTTGTGTAGTCCTCCCTGGAGTCCTGCAGACTCCAATCTCTGTCCTGCCTGGGCTGTTTCCAGCTGGGCAGTGGTAGGCAAGTGTGTTCTCTCTGCTGGAGCCTGCTCAGTATCAGGACATGGCAGTTAGCTAGGGCTCTCTGAATGCCAGTTTCTGTAACCTGCTATAGGCTGTCTGGAAGGAAAAGAGTCCACTGACTTTGGAACCCTTTAAGTTTGATTGGGACAAGTGAAATGTCATCTTTTCCAAGGTTTTTACTTGAAGTGGCAATTTCCACTAACACCTGGGATTATGGGTCAAATTAGATGGACCATTTCAGCTGCCAAACAATGATGTTCAAAGCAACACAGGTAGAGTTCCCTAGCCAGATGGTCTCCTGCTACGAACATCGTGCCCCGACTGCCTTTCTCCAGCAGCTACTGATTAGCCTCTGGCTCTGTCTAGGGTGGCCACCACAGTTGAGAATGTTGTGTGGAGCAGAGATTGTGACCTCGCCATCCCCAGCCTGCCAGCTGTAAGCAGAGACAATTCCTATCACCTGTATTGAACTCTGGGAGATTCAGAGACCTGGGATACCTCAAGGATCCTTTCTCTGCAACATGAAACCTGGGGGCCGGATATGGTGCACCATCCTGTCTGGCCACAGGGGGTGGAGAGTATGCCCCTTGAGCCAGGTGTTCAGCTCACGGCAACCTTGTTCACACCTGAGTGGGGAATTGAGTGCCACAAAGCTGGTCAGCCTCTGGACAGAGATCTTTAAGATAGGCATCCCAGAGGCCCCAGAATCCAGCAAGTACATCGTGGCTCACGTCCTCAGAGCCAAAAGAGTTAAGTCCGGTGGCACCAGAAGGACAGGAAGAGGATGTAGGGAGAACTGTGGGAGAGTTACATCAGGTTATGCCCACCCAAGATGCTTACCAGAATCAGATGGGACTTTTCTGTAGCATTGTCGTAGACAGATGCTTATTTATTTATTCAACAAAGAGTTACAGTGTGCGCCAAGCTGGGGGGGGGGGGGGGGAATAGGTCATAGATGATGAAAATTTCCAGTGCTGGTTCCACAACACATGAAGAAACCTTGGTTTGAGCTGGATGCCTGTGCTTCATGCCAGTCATCCTAGCTACTTAGGAGGCTGAGATGGGAAGATCGAGGCTTAAGTTCTGAGCAGGAAAGCCTGTAAGACTCTTATCTCCAACTAACTACCAAAAAGAAAATGCCAGAAGTGGATGTGAGGGTCAAGCCCTAGTCCATTGGCCTTGAGTACAAAGACTCAGGGGCAGCACATAGGCTCTGAGTTCAAGGCCCAGGAGTCAGAGAAACAAAGGAAAGAGAGAGGAGGAGGGAGGGAGAAAAGAAGAAAGGAAGGGAAGAAGGGAGCATGTGAGCCTTGGTTTGGAGTCCCTGGATCAAGGAAGCCAACCATTCACAATCTCTATGGGGACAGTTTCAGAGATTAAAGACAGTATGTAGGACCAAGCCAATGACCCCTCAGCAACTTTATGACATCCAGGAACTATGTGGTCACCGACTGCAGAGGGAAGCAGCCTCAGGTAGACCCTAAGGCTCAGGCTGTGTCACCAGGTTTCAAACATTTCCAACCCCAATAAGTTTATTTTCTGGTCCAAGATCTAGGGAGGTTTTGGGGTGAGGGAGTGTCAAGGCGGCAGGGGGCAAGGAAGATGAAGAAGGAGGATGATCCCAGGTCAGGTGTGTCAGGACATTGGAGCCATGACCTCACCTGACAACCTCGACCATCAGTGATAGAGCCTTCTACCCAAACACATGGCTATTAAAAGTCCTGGCACCTTGGGTTCACCATTGACCACCTGGCTGTCATCTGCCACAGGATGCCTGTGCAGTACATCCTTGGAGACTTGAACATTCCCGGGCTCAATCTGAAGATGACACTGAGAAGAATGAGGCCTGGGTGACTTCATCTTGAGCTAGCGAGCATCTTCTGAGGTATGAGTTATGCAGCTGACCATGAACCCGACCTGAGAATGAACAGAAGAAGCAATTCCCAGGGGTCTAGGAACATAAACAATCCTTGGGAAAACCGCAAGCAGGCAGGTGCTGGAGTGCTTGGTGTTACGATGCAGTCAGGCCACAGGTGGTGTATGTTTAAAAAAGGAACTCTGCAGTTTAGCATGTATTCTCTTGAAACTCCTCTGTGGTGCAAGCCAACCAGTTTAAAGAATGTAGGCCCCCTTGATCTAACCAACAACTTGTTTCTGGTCCTTTCCCACTTTGTAGTGTGCCAATCATACTATAGAGTTGTTTTGTGATTTTCCTGGGGTTTGTAGTGATTTGTTACAAGAAATTATGATGTACGCGAAGCCCTACCTTCCCTTAAAAAGTGTATAAAAATGTTGTAACCATGGGCTTGGGGCCTCTCAGCATCATGGGCTGCTGCCATGTACACTGGGGGAACCAAGCTCAAGCTTCCAATAAAGACTCCTTTGCTTTTACATTGGTGACGGTCTTTGGTGGTCTTTTGGGTAAGGATATCACAGTTAGGCTTTACAACACCCCCGGTGTTCATTCCTCCACCAGAGACAGAGGTAAGTGTGCCACTGGCACAAGACAGACAGGAAATGAGGGCGGGAGTCGCGACCCATGTAGCCCCGAGACTTCCTCTAGGGGGCACTAAGATCTCTTGACTGCCATTCTCAGTGGCAGAGGTGGGTCTCTCTTCTGGCTCAGCCTTTAGTCTAGATGGCAGATCTGGCATTCAGAGAGGGCCAACTGAAGGTGGGGCAGGCTTGGTTAGAGGCTGGTGGGAAAAACAGAGACCCTGGGCTCTGAGCAGGGTTGTTTTTGAGAATACTCACAACCCAGGAACATTGCTGGGATGGATCAGCCCTTTTCTCCTTCCTGAGAGAGAGGGACATAGAGCCCTCCCATCTGCTTCCCTTGGCTGCGAAATCCTTTCATTCCCACATCCTGTGGTTGGATAACTAGACCTCACCTCACTGCCCAGTGTCAATGCAGGACAGTGAGAGATCTTGAGTCTCTGATAGGTCAGGGATCCTCAGTATGAGATTGTACTTGAACATCCTAACTTGGTGCATGGTCAGTCCCATCTAAGACTGCCATGATGTAGGACATAGAATCTAGAGAATCAGAGCAGGGTTGGGTCTGTTCTGGGAGTCTTGAGTATTATGTGTGAGCTTTGAGCTCTAGTGTGCCCATCTGCTTCATTTTCTTGGGTGGGTCTTTGCTAGAAAAAGCTTGAAACTAGAGACTGGGTCCTATCCCTTGTCTTTGATGCTAAAAGCTAGCACTCTACATTTGAGCCACAGCTCCACTTACAACTTTTTGGGGTGTTTAATTGGACATAAATAATTCTCATGGACTTTGCGGCGAAGGGTTGCATCCAACTGCAGTCCTCAGATCTCAGTCTCTTGAGGAGATAGGATGAAAGCCATGGAAAAGTACCTTTGGCCGGCTTCCAGTAACTCATGGCTGTCATCCTAGTTACTCAGGAACTGAGATCTGAGGATCACGGTTTAAAGCCAGCTTGGGCAGAAAAGTTCTGCGAGACTTGATGTCCAATGGACCACCAAAGAATAGGCGCTGTTGCTCAAGTGGGAGAGTGCTCACCTTCAGCTGAAGAACTGAGGGACAGTGCCCTGGCCCGAGTTCAAATCCCATGATCAACAACAAAACAAAGAGGTGACTAAGTTTTCCACATAGCAGTGTGTGCAGTAGGAAATGCCATGCTGGGCTATGAGATATTCCAGGTATGTGAGAAGCTTAATGTTTTGTCTACAGTGGGTCTGAAGTTGGGAGTGCCACCTTCTCGGGGGTGGGATGTGATCCTAATGGAGGGAGTTCATGGTTCTCTTCTCAGAGACTACTGAAGCTTTGGGCTGTCCGTGTGTGTGTGTGTGTGTGTGTGTGTGTGTGTGTGTGTGTGTGTCTGTGTGTCTGTGTCTGTGTGTGTCTGTGTGTCTGTGTCTGTGTGTGTCTGTGTGTGTCTGTGTCTGTGTCTGTATTTGGAGGTAGAACTGGGCCTTGAACTCAGGGCCTAGGTGCTGTTCCTGAGCTATTGTGCTCAAAGATAGTGCTCTGACACTTGAGCCACAGCTCCACCTCTGGCTATTTGGTGTTTCACTGTAGATAGGAGTCACACAGACTTTCCTGCATGGGCAGGCTTTGAACCGTGATCCTCAGATCTCAGCCTTCTGAGTAGCTAGGATGACAGACATGAGCCACCCCTGCCGGCTTTGTGTGTGTGTGTGTGTGTGTGTGTGTGTGTGTGTGTGTGTGTGTGTGTACAAGTGGGTTGTAACATGGAGCGCTGGACCCTTTGGTAACTTATAACTGCTATCTTTGGGGGATGCATGGGTCGAGGTTTAGGGGCCTGGAAGGGTGGAACACTTGAAGGGAACTCAGCACCATTAAATTATAAGACCAAAGGATCTGTGTGCCCTGGAGATGTCTACTCCCTTAGGCCTGGTTGGTGGCAGAGAGAGCTTAGGAAGACCTGGGGGTGGGGCCTACAGAGGGTGACTCCCCAAGGGGACAGACAGCATAGCCAGCCCTTAGTAAGGATGTGAGCCCTGTTAGTATGGAGTGCACTGGTATGGGTCAGAGTCTGGGTCTTCTCATAATGATGATTCATGGGTGAAGCCAACCCTATTTTAAATCTTGACCTGTAATCTTCAGATTTCAGTATCCTGAGTAGCTAAAATTACATGCATGAGCCTCTTGCAAAAGGCCTCTGATTTTTTTTTTTTTGGTATATTAGGGTTTGTACTCAAGGCCTTAGGCTTGCCAGTCAGGTCTTCTACCACGTGAGCTAAGCCTTTATGTCTTGGACATTTCCGAGATAGATAATATATGCTCAGGCTGGGCTGGATCGCAGCCCTCCTATCTGTGGTCCTCTTTAGGACTTGGTCCTCTTCAGTTGGAATGCTAGACATGTAGCACCATGCTCAGTCATTGGTTTAGATGGATTGTCCCAAACTCAGTCCATGGCAGCCGATTCTTGACCTAAGGTGAAGCTCTGGGTTGGGCCTCGACCATTGGTCCTCAGTCTCCTCCCGAGACAGTTGTGAGGAAACAAGGAATCAATACAGGGGGATCTCTGGGGCAGAGCCAGGCATAGAGGAAGAGGCTGTCAGATATGGTTCTTGCAATTCTGTGATCATATGACAGGAAGATACACAGAAAGCGCTCAGATGGGGCCTGTTATTTATCGTGCAACTAATACGGGATTATGAAACAAAACATGGCTCTCTTTCATCCTTACCCTATCATCATGAGGAAGGGGATCCTTCACTGTGCTCAGTTTTGCAGCTGGGGAAAAGGAGGCATGGAGACTCTAGGTGACCTACTCATGACCCCCAGCTGACAGCAAGCTCGGCCTGACTTCTCTGCCATGTTCCCTAGGACAGTGGGTGTTATTCAGTATACTTCTTGTGGTGGCAAGTCCACTTCTTGTCAGTTGTGAGGCTTGAACTCTGGACCTGGGCACTGTCTCCGAGCTCCTCAGTTAAAGGCTAGCACTCTACCATTTAAGCCACAGCATCACATCCAATTTTCTGGTGGTTCTTTGGAGATAAGAGTCTCACAGACGTTCCTGCCTGGGCTGGCTATGAACCATGATCCTCATATCTCAGCCTCCTGTGTAGTTAACATTATAGTCCTGTGCCACTGACACCTGGCTAAAGTGAAATTCGGATTTTCTTTCTTTCTTTCTTTCTTTCTTTCTTTCTTTCTTTCTTTCTTTCTTTCTTTCTTTCTTTCTTTCTTTCTTTCTTTCTTTCTTTCTTTCTTTCTTTCTTCCTTTCTTTCTTTCTTTCTCTCTCTCTCTCTCACATTCTCTGACTCTCTCTGTCTCTGTCTCTGTCTCTCTCTCTACCTATCTCTCTCACATAGGAACTGGTTGAATGGGTGCTGGAGGAGGTGGCCCAGGGTCCCCATGTGGCTGGACTCAAGGTGGTCCTCCCATTCTGGAGGTGGGCTGTAGGTCAGGAGCTGTCTCCTCAGCCTATTGAACTACCTCCTTGAGGTAAGCCCCACTGGGCCTGGGTTAGACTGTGTCGGATATTCATCGTCCGTCCCTCCCGTGAGTCCTTCCTCACTACCCTCTGCTAAGACAGTTAAAGGAAAGTGGATACGGAGGCATCGCGTTGTCCTGCCACCCAGCACGATCCCAGGCCTCTGATCCTCACCACCACTTATCTCACCAGATCCTGGTTATAAGAAAATGAATCCACTCTATGTCTACTTCGCTTTGCTGGAGTGTGTTATTTTGGGGTGGAGGGGCAGTATGCAGAGGAAAGACCCTAGGCCTGACACCTCTTGGGGGACATTTGTTCTTGTGACAGAGCCAAGTCATTGCTGTCAATAAGGAGGAAACTGCCATCAGACTGACCTGGAACAATGCTCACAGGTAGGTAGGCTATTGAAGTATAAAACCCACCCATGTCGGCTTCCCACTCACCACAAGGAGGGTGCAGTGTGGGTGGCCCAGAACTGGCCCTAGGGGATTATAAATGGATGGTGGCAGTCAGGTGCTGGTGGCTCCCATCTGTCATCCTGGTTATTCAGAGGCTGAGGTCTGATGGTTGTGACTCATTACCAGCCCGGGCAGAAGAGTCTGTCAGATCCTTATCTCCCATAAACAACCTCCCCCCATACACAAAAAAACCAGATGTGGTGCTGTGGCTCAAGTGGTAGAGCCTCAGCCTTGAGAAAAAGAAACTCAGGGATGACACCCAGGCCCTGAATCCAAGACCTAGGACTCACAAAAATAAAATAAAATAAATGAATAGTGGGCACCTGTTATCTTACTACCAAAAAGGATGGATTCAGTCTTCTCTCTGGTACTTGTAGCCAAAGATAAGAGGCTTCCTTTGATTTTCCTCTAAACCTCTCCTTCTCTCCATTATCTCTCCAGGCTTCAGTTGCAGGATAAAATTCAGATCATTCCACTCGATGTGACCTTACATACTCTCCCTACCCACTATCCTTGGGGTGGGGATCCAGGATGGACTCACCAATAGGAGGATGAGGCACCGCAGAGATGGGGGTAGGTATCCCTGAAACTCAAACCCTCTCTCTCTCTCTCTCTCTCTCTCACACACACACACACACACACATACACACACACACACACACACACACACACACACACAGACACTCACCTATGCCAATTCAATTCAAAGTAGCCTTTTTCAAAGACACTTTATCTCCTTGGATTAACTGATCTAGGAAACAAACTTGAACCCCTGAAATTGACTATTTTAACTGGGGCTTGCTAGTTGACATGAGATAAACAGAAGCTCAAAAGAAAGGCTCTGGTGCCCATCACCTCTGGCTCAGGCTCAAGCCTGACATCCTGGTGACTTGGGAGGCAGAGATCTGAGAATCAAAGATCAAAGCCAGCCATAAGCTGGAAAGCCAGAGAGACTCTTCTCTCCATGGAAGCACCAAGAAGCCAGATGTGGAGCTGTGGCTCAAGTGGTAGAGCAGTAGCCTTGAGCATGAAAACTCAGAGAGAGAGAGAGCTCCCACATCCTGAGTTCAAGCCCACACAAAAATATGGTCCCATCTTGTTGCCCCATACTGCCTGGGCCTCGAGTGACCTCTCATGGAGTATGGTACAGCAGTGGTCCCAGGGCAGTGTATGAGAGCCTTCAAAAAGTGGGTGGTGGAAGCCAGGCCTTCTCCTTCATGCGCTCTCTATCCACACTGGCCAGAAGGCAGAGCGTGACAAGGCCAGCAGCCTGCAGAATGAAGATCCCTCTCTGCCAGGGCAATTGGAGTGGGCTTCTTAGAAGTAGGACTTGAAAGACGATCTTACTTAACAAGGAGGAGCAGACAGGAAGCACAGAGTGCAAAGATACTGTACATTTAGGACAAAATAGCTGAGCATGATCATTTCCAGCCATGGCTGCTGCTGAGAAACTCAGTACAGATGTGCAAGACTGTCCTGAGACAGGGCCAAGAGGTCACATAAAAACAGCTATCCAAGGTTAGGATTGTGTCTTAGCAGTATTGGGCTTGCTAGCACACAGGAAACCCTTGATTCAATTCCTATGTCCCACATACACAGGAAAAAGTCAGAAGTGGCACCTTGGCTCAGGTGGAAGAGAGCTCACCTCCAGCAAAAGAAGCTCCGACACAGCACTCAGGCCCCGAGATCAAGCCCCAGAACTGTCAACATAAAACAGCTCTCAAAGTGACCTTGGTGATGGGTGGATGGCTATGCCCTGTAGTTCTTAGTAGATCCATCCATGCTTTGTGTCTCCTTCATTGACAGAGGGGAACTGGACACTCCTTCTGCCCTGAACACCTGGACCCGGTTATCAGCAATCCTCCCAACATCTTCCACCAGGACATGAAGCAGCTGGCCCAAGAAATACTCAGGTGCCTGTTGGGTGGGGCAGGGGGATACAGGCAGTCCCCAGAGTCCTAGTGGGTCTGATCTGCTCCGGATGACCAGGCCATCCACAGGAGGCAGATGGGAGCTTAGAGAGGGGTAGAGATGTGGAGGGGACCCTTTAATGCATATGGCCCTACCCAGATTCCAAGCCTCCCTTTGCTGTCCCTGAGGGCGGTAGAGGAGTATCTAGGTGGTAGTGTCTAGAGGAGGACTAGGAGGAAATTCTAAAGAATGAGACACCATAAGCCCTGGGCTGGTGTCTCACACCTACCATCCTGGCTATTTGGGAGGCTGAGATCCCGAGGATCCCGTTTCCCAGCCCAAGCAGGAAAGTCCCGTGAGAGTCTCATCTCCAGTCTCCAACTGGAAGTGCTTCCAAGGCTCAAATGGTAGAGCACTGGCCTTGAGTAAAAATCATCATTGGAGACAGTACCCAAGCCCTGAGTTCAAGCCCCTCAACCAAAAAAAAAAAAAAACCAGAAAGACACCCCTTGCCTGTAAGAGATGTTGAAGGAGTGAGTGGGGGTGCTGTGGTTGGGAGAACAGGTGCTGGCCTCAATGTACAGAAATTTCTAAGATCTCCCCTGTTTTGCCTGAGTGTAAAATCACAGAAGGGTGGGCGTTGCCTTACCAAGAACTCCAGAGATTATGGCCTGTCTTAGGCAGGGAGTGGAGTGAATATGAGCAGGGATGGGAGGGTAGTGTCAATTTTATTCTCTCCATCCATGGAAGTATGGTTTGGGGTGCTGGTGTCAAAGTCTGAAGCGAAGGATTGCATGTGATTTGTAGCCTGACAAGTTGGGTTTCCCCTGGGTATAAGAAGGTAACTGAAGCTGGGTGCTGCCATTGGCTCACAACTGTAATCCTAGCTACTCAGGAGACTGAGATCTGAGGATTGCAGATCAAAGCCAGCTTAAGGTGGTTTTGAACCACCAGATAACCAGAAGTGGTGCTATGGCTCCAGTGGTAGAACACGCACCTTTAGCTGAAGAGCTAAAGGACTGTGTGAAGACCCAAAGATCAAATCCCATGACCAACAACCAAAAATAAGGTAGCTGAATTTTCTGCATAGCATTGTGTACAGTAGGAAATGCCATGCTATGTTATGAGCCATTCCAGACGTGTGAGAAACTCTGAGTTTTGTCTACAGTTCGTCTGAAGATCATAGTGCTATCTTCTCAGGGGTTGAGATGTTCAGGTGCTCAGGGACTGCTGAGGCCTTGGGCTACCCCTGTGTGTGTGTGTGTGTGTGTGTGTGTGTGTGTGTGTGTGTGTGTGTGTGTGTGTGTGTGTATTTTTCCTCATCTTTCTCTGTCCCCTTCCTGGGCGCCTGTCTGCCTCTTCCTGATTTCAGAGGGAGCCCCTCCTCCATGGCATCCTGCCTTTAGCCCCCTATCTGGGTCTACAATGAGTCCTAAATTGGCAGAGACCTGTATATTCTAGCTTTTTGTTGGGGCCCAAGTCTGGCTGTCCATAACTTTGGCTGCCTCCAGAGGGTTCTGGATCAGCAGGGCCAGCTGGCATAGGTTCTCCCCTGCCCCTGGAGGGGAGGGGCTCAGTCATGCCATGTCCTTTTCTTTTCCTCAGCTGGGCCTCTGGATGCATGTCCATCTTAGCAGGCTGGCAGTGGAGTGGGGGAAGGGTGGTTGCCAATGGCTCTGGCCAACTTCAGCCTGAGAGCTGACTGAAGGCTGCCCAAACAAGGAGGATCTGGGGCTACATGGAAGGTAAGGCCAAGTTGTCTTGGAAGTATCCATTGGTGTCTAGGAAATGTAAATGTAACTTATCACAGGAAAGTCTATCTTCCCTCACCCAGCTGGGCCTGTCAGGTCCTTCTAAACAATTCTGGATAACCATAATACAGAGGCACAGACTAGATTCCAGGGTCAGGGTACAGGGGGTGAGAGACTGGGATGGCTAGTACCTCAATGTTCTGTGGCATTAACCTTGACCTGGTTATGTCCCCCTTGTGTAAGTTCAATTCTTAACCCAGTGCTAGCTACACATCGGCTACTTGTGGCAGTTCTGTGGAAGTAGCAGGAATGGAAGTGAGATCTAGGATGACCAAAATCTGGATTTATGGCCTGTGGGGTTGGGGATGGCAAAGGATTTCTATTTTAAAAAAATCTCAGAGGGCTGGGAAGGTGTCTCAGTGGTAAAGCACTTGCCTTGCATGCCGGAGGCCCTGGGTTTGATTCCTCAGCACCACATAAGCAAAAAGGAAAAAGCTGGAAATGACGCTGTGGCTCAAGTGGTAGAGGGCTAGCCTTGAGCTGAAGAGCTGAGGTACAGTGCCCAGACCCAGAGTTCAGGCCCCACGACCAGACCCCCCCCCCACCAAAAAATACAAAATCTCAGAGCTGGAACACAGGGCCTAGGCACTGTCCCTGAGCTAACACTCTACCACTTGAATCACAGCTCACCTTTCATCTTTTTTAGTACTTTAGTGAAGAGAAGAGTCTCACGGACTTTCTTGCCTGGGCTGGCTTCAAGCTGCCATCCTAAGAGCTCAGCCTATTGAGTAGCTGGATAGCTGTACGAGACATTGGCACCTGCTAAAGATGTTACTCTGTGTGTGTGTGTGTGTGTGTGTGTGTGTGTGTGTGTGTGTGTGTGTGTGTGTGTGTTTACCGGGGCTTGAACTCAGAGCCTAGGTGCTATCCTTTAGCTTGTTTGCACAAGGTTGGTGCTGTACCATGTGAACTAGTGTAGCTCCGCTTCCCAGCTTTTTTATGATTCATTGGATATAAGAGTGTTCCTAGGCTAACTTTGAATCTTGATTGATCCTCAGGTGTCAGCCTTGAGTAGCTAGGATTATAGGCATGAGCCACTGGCACCCAGCTGCAAGGATGTCTTTTCATATGCTCTTCTGTTCTAACAGCTCTCTACTTGCCCTGGCCTAGACCTCTGACCTCTACATCAGCTTCTAGCAGCCCCTGACTGTGTGGAGAACATAAAGCTCAAACTTGATCCCATTTCTTTATCCTCAGGGGAGGGTATGTTTTGTCTGAAGCCTGGGTTGGAGGGGTAGCTGTACATGAGTGTTTGGCTGGGACAGAAAGGTACTCTGTTTTATTCAAGAAGGAAATTGTGGCCAGTTAGATACTAACAGCTCATTCTTTCATATTCCTATCTCCTCAGAGGCTGAAATCTGAGGATTGCCTTTCAGTGGCAGCCCAGCTAGAATAGTCTATGAGACTCTCTTCTGCAAATAACCACAGAAAGCTGGAAGAAAAGCTGTGGCTCAAGTGATAGAGTTCCAAACTATCCCAGACACAAAGTGTCCCATGAGAATATTATCTCCTATTCACCACTTAGAAACTTGAAGTGGAAGCTGGGCACCACTAACTCACGCCTGTCCTCCTAGCTACTCAGGAGCCTGAGAGCTGAGGATCAGGGTCCAAAGCCAGTCTGGGCAGGAAATTCTTGAGATGGACGCTACTCTCTAGCGACCCAACAAAAACCTGAAGAAATGCTGTAGCTCACGTGGTAGCGCACTTGGCTTTAGCTGAAGAACTGAAGGACAGCGCCCAGGCCTAGACTTCAACTCCTCCAACATACAGGAAGAGAAAGAAACCTGAAGAAGAGGGGTTAGACTGCTTTGCATGTATGAATCCCTGGGTTTTGATTCCTCAGTATCACATCACTAAAAAAAAAAGCCTGAAGTGGCCCTGAGGCTCAAGTGGTAGAGTTCTATCCTTGTACAGGAGAAACTTAGGTACAGTGCTCAGGTCCTGAATTCAAGTTCCAGGACAAATGTATGCACACACACACACACACACACACACACACACACACACACACACACACACACACAGAGAGAGAGAGAGAGAGAGAGAGAGAGATCAGAAGTGAAGCTGTGACACCAAATTGTGGTAAAACACTGAGTTTCGGTTCTGAGCTCATGGTAAGCACCCAGGCCCTGTGTTCAACCCCAAAAGCTAGCCATCCATGGCTCAACTAGGAGAGCTCAAAGGTTTCAAAATCTGATGAGCTTCACCAGCCCTAGATGACAGGAAGCATTGTGGTATTACCCATGTGCTTAGATTCAGCGAACTTCTGGAAACCTAAGGAGGCAACTTTGCCAATTAGGAATCTTTTAATTCGTTCAGCTCTCTAGTTGTCTGCCAGAAGGACCCTTGAATTAATTGTAGTAGTTTGTTTCAACACTGGGACATAGTCTAAAAAAGACAGGATAAGTACAAGGAACTTGGCCTGCCATAGGAGGTGGCACAAATGAAGGCTTCCTGTCCAAACAGAGCACTGGGGAAAGAGATAGCTTTGGATACAAAGAGGCCTTTTTCTCCTGGCCTTCAGAACCCGCCCACACTCATCCTCACTAATTGGCCCAAATGGAGTTGTTTGTTACACAGCTGTACAGGAGTGAGTTCTTTTGTCTGCCTGTTCCAACAATGAGGCAGACTTCCTCCAGCAGCTTGAGGTGCACAGAAACCCTTAGGCTACACTGGGAACAGTGAGGGAAGCCCTGGAATATGCACTGTCTTGATAGCGCTCTGTGCTATGAAACAATTTTATTCAAAGCAAAGTTCCTAGATGTGTGCCTTTCAACATAGGGACTCTGGATCTTCACTGATAGAAATACATTCATACATACATGGGTAGACATGGAGTTACTGTTTTTTTTGTTTTTTTTTTTTTGCAAGTGTGGGTGTTATACTATAAGCGTAGGCACTGTCCTTGAGCTCCTTTTGCTCAAGGGTAGTGCCCTTGAGCAACAGCCCCCACCATGTTTTATTTTTAATTCTTGTAATCCCTTAGAAATAAGATTGTCCTGGGCTTTCCTGTCCCGACGGAATTCAAATTGTCATTCTCTACCTCTCAGACTCCTGAAGAGCTAGGATTACAGGCAGAATCCACTGACACTTGGGTTTCTTTTCTTCTTATTCTATTTTTCCTCATGACAATCTGAAATCCTCACAGTGTCATTCTAATGGTTTGCATTTCTGAGTAAACTACTCAGGCCTGGAGTTGGCATGCCAGGACCACCACCTACAAATGGAGGGAGATCTTGAGAAAATCATTCCTATCCATGGGAATGCTTAATGGAATTTATAAAAGTTAGAATTAAATTGACAGTTAGTTCATGATTCTCTTATAGAATGTCACACAAAAATTATTGGATTATGTCTTCCATTCTAACACCCTGGTTTGGTTCTCCTAATTAAAGAACACTGACTTCTTTTACATTAATACTTTAGTAAGTATTCAACCATGATACTGCATTAAATGGAGACCTAATTTAATAACTAATAATTCACAATATATATAATTTAATATCCTCACATTGTCTCTCTCATCTATATAGCAAACTACACATCTATCTATCTATCTATCTATCTATCTATCTATCTATCTATCTATCTATCTATCTATCTATCTATCTATCTATCTATCTATATCTTCCTGTATCTATGCCTATATCTAACAATCTGTTTATATATATATATATATATATCCCACTACTATGGCTTAATCCCAGGTCCTCAGAACTGTCTGGCAGCTCCGTTTGCCAAAGGCTTTTGTTCTACAACTGACCCATTCATAAATTATGCATTGTGGGCTGTGAGTTCAAATTCCAGCAATGCCAAAAATTTATATGTGCAATAAGAAGCCAATTTTGACACATTTTTTCTTCTCTGATAAAGTCTAAATATGATGTATAATCCATATGCAAATATATCCATGTGATAAGATAAAATGAATGAAAAAAATGTTATATATGTAATAATGCTAAATAAAATAAACAATGAATAAAGAAGGGTAATAAATGGAGTAAACCCATGTATGTAAAAAGATCTCATATATGAGTATTATTTTTCCAGTGATGGGGCTTGAATTCAGGCCCTTGAAGCTGGTCTGAAATTCTTGTCTTCAAAGACGGTGAGCTTCCCCTCCCCCACAGTGCCACAGAGTTCCCCAGACCCTGAGTTCAAATCCCAGGCCTGCCAGAAAAATTGTGCAAATTCCAAGCCAGGGCTTTAAATTTTTTGGCCAGGTCCGGGCCTTGAACTCAGCTTGTGGCAACTCTGCCTCAGCCTTGATCACTCTAGGCCCTGAATTTGATCCTGGGGCTGCCACCTACACATGGCTGAAGATGCTAGGAAACTCATTCCTATCTACTCCTATCTATAGGAAGACTAATAGAATGTTTGGCATGTACTAATTGAATTACTAATTAGCTAGTCAATCTAGTGTAAGATTGTACACAATAAATATAGGTCATTGGTTAATTGAATTAATACTTTATTAAGTCTTCTACTGAGATTAATTAATGGACTCATAATTTTAGACCAAATAATAGGTAGCAATAGAATATATAAAAAGAAGTTATAGACATCACTTATATAGAGAGTTATGCAGTAGAATCTACACAAATGTCTATCTGTCTCGGTATACATTTATGTATAGATGCATATGCATATGTAAATACACACACACACTGCAATCTACACATCTATCTGTTTATATATTGGCCATTCCTAGGGCTTGATCTCAGGTCCTCAAATTTGCCTGCCAACTTCATTTGCATCAGACTGGTGTGCTAACATTGACCTATTTATGAAGTGGGTCTTGTAGGCCCAGAGTTCAAATCACAGAACTGTCAAAAACTTAATCCTGTTGGAAGAAGCTAATTCTCCCACTTGTTTTCCTTATCGGCGAAAGTCCTGGGTCTCAGGAATGATGGATAATACGTAAGCATATCTATGTTCTTTGTAATAGGATGTAAAAACAGTATATGTGTAATCATACTCACTAAAATACTTAAGAAATAAGTAAAACACACAATGAAATCAATAACTACATGAACCGCAATACGCAGTAAACTGTAAATATAAATCATGTATTTAAAATATATACAAATATTATTTTTTCAAGTGCTAGGACTTGAATTAAGGCCCTGGGAACAGTCCTGACTTTCTTGTCTTCCAGCATGGTGAGCTTCCCCTTCCCCCACAATGCTGCAGAATTCACAGACCCTGAGTTCAAATCCCAGGCCTGGCAGAAAAAATGGCATCAATTCCAAGCCACGGGGCCTCATAATTTTTAAAATATTTTTAATATATTTATTCATTTATTTTTATTTTGTCAAGCACAGGGCTTGAACTCAGATCATGGCAACTCTGCCTCAGCATTTTTTTTTTTTGCTGGTTGTGGGGCCTGAACTCTGGCCCTAAGCGCTGTCCCTCAGCTCTTCAGCTCAAGGCTAGCGATCTACCACTTGAGCCACAGCACCACTTGCGGCTTTTTCTGCATATATGGTGCTGAGGAATCGAACCCTGGGCCTCATGCATGCAAGGCAAGCACTCTACCACTGAGCCACCTCCCAGCCCCCTCTGCCTCAGCTTTGATCACTCCAGGCTGGGTTGAAGCCACTGGACTCAAAGCCGAACCTGGGTTCCTGGGCGCCAAAGATTGACAGGAATAAAATAAATAAAATGACACAGATAAAGTTTCTCTTATTTGCAATAACTAGTATATGTCTGAATCAAGCAGAAAAGGTCAGATAAGGTGATGTTAGGAAAATGAACTCCAAGATACGTATTCAAAAGGTTTTTTATTTTATTCAATTATTTCTTTCATATTTATAAGATGATTTCTATGTTGTTTGTATGTCCCTTTCCCACGGTATAACCCGAGCTTTCTCTGTATTTGATGGTGGTATAATTTGTGGAGGGGAAGGGAAAAAACAAATAGTTTAAATAGGGATACAGGTAGACCTATTGCAACAATGAGATGTACAAGTCATTATATCAAAAAACGAACTTTACAACATTGGTAGGGGAGGATCTGGTAGGGGGTCAGGGAGGGTATGGGAAGGGATGGGAAGGGGAAACATATGAAGAGGCAATGATGTTTGATAAAAAAAAATGTACTCATTATCTTGCCCATGTAATTGTAACCCCTCTGTATGGTATTTAAAAAAACAAAAAAACAAAAAACAAAAAAAACAAATCGGCAACTTGCAGATGGCTGCCGGTTTTACATTTGTTTTCTTTGTAAGGTGACCATACTGGGTCTGAATGACATGGCTGAAAAGTTTTTCTAACCTGGCATTGCTGAAGGCTGGCAGGCTACCAAGGAAGCCATAGGCCAACACGGCCACATAGGCCCTGTGTTCGAAGCCCGGTCCTGACCCCTACCAATGCAGGGAGATCCCAAGAGTCTGGTTCCTATACATAGGAATACCTATGGAAGGTTATGAATGTCAAGGTTGAATTAGTTGTTCCTGAATGATACTACTATAAAATTAAACAGAGTGATTTTAGGAGGCCGATGGATTTTAATGGATATTTTTTGACACATTAAAAGAATACTATTAATTACATGGACGCAATAGTTTCAGGAGAGTAGTTGATTTAATTAATATTTCATTAAGGGTGAAAACGAAAATATTAATTACATGGAGACATAATAAATACCCAAGAATTGCTAGGAATGTAGTATATATAACTGAAGAATGTATAGACATCTCTGGCACTCTTTAAAGATCTGTATTTATTTGTGTACTACTATCTGCATGTCAATCTGTTCTTATTTTGTCAACACCTGGGTCTCGATCTCAGGTTCTGGGAACTTCTTGTAAGCTCTATATGCCCCAGGCTGGTGTGCTGACACTCAACCATTCATGAATTGGGCCTTGCAGGCTATGAGTTCAGATGCCAGCACTCACAAAAATTGAATCATGGAGTAAGAAGCCTATGGTGACACATGTTTTCCTTTTCTGTGAAAGTCCTGGGTGTCAGTTTCATACATAGTCAAATCTATATCTTATATAATAAATGTAGTAAATGTTTCATGTGTAATAACAGTCAATAAAATAAATGGTAAATAAATGAATAAAACAAAAAATAAAATGAATAACTACACGAAGTGCAATATGGAGTCATCATACAGGGCTCGATCTCAGGGCCTGGGAACTGCCTGGCAGCTGAATTGGCTAGAGTCTGCTGTGCTGGCAGTCACCCATTCATGAACTGAGCCTTCTAGGCCCTGAGTTTAGATCCCAGCACTGCCAAAAATGTAATCATGGAGTGAGAAGTCGAGGGTGACACGTTTTCCACTTCTTTGAAAGTGCTCGGTGACAGGTAGGATGTATAAATTATATGCAAATCTATATGCTATGCAATAGGATGTCATAAAGAAAAGAAATGACATAGGTGGAAGAAAAACAGATTGAATTAGTAGTGAATCGTTCTGGGATAAAATTAGGTGCAATAATTATAGGACTTGGATGTTTAATTAAGATTTTATTGAGCATTAAGAGAATAAAATTGCATGGAGACATAATTAAATACCTACTAATTGGTAGTAACACACGATGCATAATTTAATTTGTCTCATTTATAAAATATGTAATTATATGTATGGCTGTATGTACATATATGATAAATAATAACAGTATATTGAGTAATTATTAATTAATGCTTTATTAATTGTTCAACTGGGACACATCATTAAATGGAGACATAATTTAAAACCTAATAATTTGTAGTAATATTATCTATAATTCAATAATATACAGACATCTCTCTTTTTGTGTATATAATACTTATACACAGGAAGCTCTATCTATTTATACCTCATTCACTCCTGGGGCTCGGTGGTTGAATGCTCACCTAGTAAGCAAGAAGCCCTGGGGTGGATTTCTCAGTGCCACATAAACTGAGAATCCAGAAGTTCTGCTGTTTTTCAATCAATGGAATGCTAGCCTGCAGCACCAACACTTAGGGACATTTTTCTAAGCCCTTACTCAAGCCTCAGGACTGCTGCCAAAATAAAGGTAGAATGTTCTACCTGCAATGATATAAGGACAGGACTTCAAATACATCATCACAGAGCAAGCTAGGAGTCTGGCGCTGTCAGCTGCCACTTAGCCTGACATAGCCATATGTAAATTGCTGCAACCCAGCTGCACGGAACCAGACGCTGATGGCTGGTTTAGCCCCATCATCCTAGCTGTTTGGGGGCTTTAAAACCTAGCCCTAGCAGGAAGTCTCTGAGACCCTTTAAAACATGGCTCCTAGTGGCAGAGCTCTAGCCCTGAGCAAATGTTATTAGAACAGTATCCACATGCTTTGAGTTCAAGCCCCATGGGTAACCCCCCTCAAAAAAAACACCCCTCTAAACCATTAGATGTGATTTTGTGTGGTTTGTGAAATGTTCTTCAAAGAAGGATGATACTGATGATACCACCCTAATTCTAATGACAATTTATGGAATAGAGCTATGTGCTGAGCCCTTCATAGTGTGCTCTGTGCTGAGTCTTGCACAGTGTGCTATGTGCTGATTCCTTTACAGGGTGCAGTGTGCTGAGTCCTACATTGGGTGCTGTGTGCGGAGTCATGCAAAGTTTCACCTGCTGTGTCCTTTACAGGGTGCATTCATTCATCTGGTCCTTGTAAGAGCTCAACAACTGAGATGATTTTGCAGACGAAATGTGATATATATATATATATATATATATATATATATATATATATGAAAAAATGACAATGCCACATTTATTATGAAATGGAAAGACTTCGAAAAAAATTATATTAAGTGATGTAAGACAGGCCCAAAGAAACATAGGTCCCATGGTTTTCCTTATTTGCAATAACCAGTATATGCCTGAGACAAGCAGGTACTGTCAGATATGTTGCTCTTAGGCGAAATGAACCACACCATAAGGATTCAAATGTTTTTTTTTCTTTCATGCGGTTGTTTATAATATATTTATAGGATGATTTATTTGTTGCTTTGTAGGTCTCTCCCCCACAGTATAACCCTTGTTTTCACTGTATTTGATGTTCGTATAATTTGTGGAGGGGAAGGGAAAAAGCAAATCGTTTAAATAGGGATACAGGTGAACCCATTGCCACAATGAGATGTACAATTCATTACATCTAAAAACGAACTTTACAATTTTGGTGGGGGGGAGTGAGGGATAGGAAGGGGAAACAAAGGAGGAGGCAACAATGCTTACTAAGAAATGTGTTCAATACTTTGCCGATATAATTGTAACTCCTCTGTATGGTATTTTCACAATAAAGAAAAAAAAAAGAAGTTTGATTAAAAAAAAAAAAAGAATATTGTGGCTCAGATGTGTCCCCATGGCATGGACAAAATTATGTATTACTGAAGACTAGTAAGTTGTCTCATGCAGACAATTGTTTTGTTCTGTTTTTTCTCAGTCATGAACCTTGAACTTGGGGCCTAGGTACTGACCCTTATCTCTGGGCTCATGGATAGCCCTCCACCACGTGGAGCCAAGGAGCCCTTTGCAGCAAAGTGCCACAGCCTAGGGGTCTATAGCTGAGGTCTGTCATCCTGCCATCTCAGGAAGCTGAGATCTGAGGATTTGGGTTCCAAACTATCTCAAACACAAAAGGTCCCATGAGACAATTATCTCCAGAAACCTGAAGTGGAAGTTTGGTGCTTGTGGCTCATGCCTGTCATCCTAGCTACTCAGGAGGATGAGATCTGAGGAACATAGCTCAAAGCTAGTCTGGGCAGGAAAGTCCTTGAGACACTTAACTCCAATGCACCACAAGGAAACCTGAAGTGGTGCTCTGGCTCAAGTGGTAGACACAAGACTTGAGCTGAAGAACTCAGGGACAGCACCCAGGTCCAGACTTTAACTGCTACAACAGACAACAACAACAATAAGAAAAAGACAGAAACAAACTAACAAACCTGAAATAGAGGGCTGGGAATGGGCCTTAAGTGTAGAGTGCTTTGCACATACGAAACCCTAGGCATGATTTCTCAGGACCACATCATTAGAAAAAAGCCTGAAATGTCTCTGTGTCTCAAGTGAGAGATAGATATCTTTGTACAAGATAAACTAGGTACACTGCTAGGGTCCTAAGTTCAATCTCCAGGACTGGTGTATGCACACATGCACACGGACACACACACACACACACACACACACACACACACACACACACACACACACACACAGACCAGAAGTGAAGCTGTGACACCAAATGGTAGAGCACTGGGCTTCTGCACTGAGCTCATCTTCAGCACCCAGGGCCTGTGTTCAACCCCAAAACCTAGCCACCCAAGGCCCAACTAGGAGAGGTCAAATGTTTCAAAACCTGATGAGCTTTACCAGCCCTAGATGACAGGAAGCTTTGTGATATCCAACATGTGCTTGGATTTCCCAAGGTTCCAGAAACCTAGGAGAGGCATCATAGGCCCATCATCGCCTGCAATTAAACATTTCATTAGGTTCAGTGCCCTAGGTGTCTGTCAGAAGGACTCCTGAATTATAGTGAACACTGTAACTGTACACAGGAATATAGTCTCACAAAGGCAGGATAAGTGCAGGAAACTTGGCCTGCCAAGGGTGATGGCATAAATGAAGGCTTCCTGTCAAAACAGAGCACTGGTGATAGAGATAGCTTGGGGTACAAAGAGGCCTTTTTCTCCCGACCTTCACAGCCTACCCACACTCATCCTCACTAATTGGCCCAGATGGAGTTGTTTGTTACATAGCTGTACAGGAATGAGGCCTTTTTTCTGCCTGTCCAGACAATGAGAGACTTCTTCCAACAGCCCTGGGATGGAGAGAAACACTCAGGCTACACTGGGAAGAGTGAGGGGAGCCCCAGAACATGCAATGTCTTGAAAGCCCTCTCTGTGCTATGAAATCATTGTATTGAAAACAAATTTCCTAATTCAGTGCCATTCATCATAGCTACTCTGGAGATTCACCTGGAGCTACACGGTCTTTTTTTTGGGGGGGGGGCAGGTCCTGGAGTTGGACATTAACTCTAGCCATTGTCCCTGAACTCCTATTGCTCAGAGGTAGCACATTAAAATTGAGTCACAGCCCCATTTTTAGGTTTTTCTCAGATATAATAGTGTCAACTTTCCTACACTGGCTGGATTCAAACTAAGGTTCTCTACATCTTAGCCTTCTGATGAGCCGGGATTACAGTCAGCAGCCACTGGCACTTGCCTTTATTTTCTTCTTCACTTTTTACTCTGGACATCTGACTTCTTAACAAGGTCTTTCCAATGGTTTGAATTTATAAGTAAACTACCCAATGTTTTTTATAGCTGGTTTCTCTGAGAAGGATTTTCTCTCCTCATCTTCCCCTCTGGCCACAGGTTTGAAGCCAAAAATGAGAAAGGAGTGTCCCAGGATTTTGGAGCAAATGTCCACAGGACATGCCAGTTCGGTCACTTAGCATTGAGCTGCAGTGAATTTACTGTCTCAGGATGAGAAGACTGAAACCTTGAGCAATTTTCATACTGTCTGCATTGCTCCTTTTGACTATAAAATAACCTAATAATTATGAATGTTTTTTGTCTACTTCCTTAAGTATCTAGAACACACTAGAAGCATCTTCCTGTTTCTGTTTTTCTCCGGTTCTTATCGAGATTTAGACTAGAGGTTTTGTGGAGCGGCATCTCAGCGAATCCCTAAGGAAAGCTGCTTAAATCCTCTTCAGGAGATCACCATTCAAAGCCAACCTGAGCAGGAATGTCTGTGAGCCTCTTATCTCCAATAAACCATCAGCAAACCAGAAGTGGAGCAGTGGCCCAGAGGATAGAACTCCAGCTTTGAGAGAGAAAGCCAAGCAGGAGATATTGTCCAGAGTAGGCAGGAAAGCCTAGGGGGAGCTTATGTCCAATTATTGACCAGATGGCTGGACGTGGAGCTGTGGCGGTGGTAGAGCCTCAGCCTTGAGCAAAATAGCTCAGGAATGCATTGGGCCCTGTGTTTAAGCCCTGGGATGCCTACAAAAAATTCAAAAAGAGAAGGCCAAGTTATGCATCAGTGTCCTCCTACCAACTTATGTGTGTATATTACTTCCCTGAGTACAAACAGACCATATCAATGCTTCTGCTTTTACTTACTGATTTATTTTTCAGATATGCTCATTGTGCATACTGCAGCATTCTCATTTCAGGCCCATCGTTTTTCTCTTCCAGGGCTCCACACCTGCACCCTTATATGATGCACACTTAAGCTCTCAGCAGCCTTTATTTACATTTTATTATGAGGCCAACGCAGGAACAGTCACAAATCAGGCAGGGGAAGAGAAGATCAGGGTTCATAGTTATAACAGGTATTCAGAAAAATTAACTTGGGAATGAAAAATGGTCGCGTACTTATGTAAAAACTACCATTAAGAAAAAGATGAGGGGGCTGGGAATGTGGATTAGTGAGTGTTTGCCTAGAATGCAAGAAGCGCTGGGTTTGATTCCTCAGTAGCACATACACAGAAAAAGCCAGAATTGGTGCTGTGACTCAAATAGCAGAGTGCTAGAGACAGTGTCCAGGCCTTAAAGAGATAACATGTAGGTAGGTAGGTAGGTAGGTAGGTAGGTAGGTAGATAGATAGATAGATAGCTAGATAGACAGACAGACAGACAGACAGACAGACAGACAGACAGACAGACAGACAGACCGACAGACCGACAGACAGACAGACAGACAGACAGACAGACAGACAGATAGATACATAGATACATAGATAGAAAGATATATAGATGATAGGTGGATCTGGTCTTGGATGTCAGTAGGAAAGAAGGGAACATTTCCCAACCATGAGGCCTTCTGCAGTGTGCCAGGACACCAGCATCGCCTTCACATAACCACACAGCAGGAAGACTGTCTCTCTCCCACTTCTCAGGCAGTGGAGAGCCCCAGCGTCAAGAGGGCAGAGCCAGGTTCTAACTCAGGTACTTGGAGGCAGAAGAGAAAGGACCCTGCCTCTCCTTGGACTGAGGATTTACATTAATGATGTGGAGAATGAAGGAAGAAGAATGGACTGGCAGAGGTAGAAGAAGGGCCTTCAAATCTGACAGATGGAGAGTCAAGAACCCACTCCCTAAGACCAAAAAGCAGGATTTTTCTACTCTGCTCCTCCCCCTCTCCCCCACTAAACTGGCTCTCTATTAGTAACCTAAAGATATCCTGAGGCTCCCTTCACCTGAGGGAGGAAGGTTAATCAGTCATTGAAGAGGCTGAGAAAAGCCTGACCCTGGTGTAACTCTAACAAATGTTTGAAGTTGCCCCCCTCCCCCATTGCTGGTTGTGCCTGGAATGAATGAAGTGGTTTTGCAGCTCACTTCCCTGTTGAGTGTGTACATTCTGCCTCCTAATCCTGCAGGCCTAGGTCTCTGCACCTAGCCTGTTTTTTGAAACTGTTCCCTGTCCTTCAAATACAGAGTTATATTGGAGTTCTTCCTACTAACAGCGCTAGGTCTTGGATCCTAAGAACTTCATTTATACCCAGGATGGGTCAATGATGTTTCTTTCTTGCTTCTATAGCTTGAGTACTCTAAGAACATTTAGAGTGCAAGTAACTTCTCATCACCAAGGGAAACCCAGGAATTCTTGAACATGTGACCTTTCGGAAGCCCACTGGAGGACACAAGATGATTACAATGCTCACGTGAGTGGCTGGGCAGATGGATCAGCTACACTTGAACCTTGAACTCGGCCTGCTCTCCTAGTCCATGTCCTTCTTTGGTGCTTGTCCTGCTAGCTCCTCAGGAGCTTCCAAGATAGAAATAGATTGATCAAACCCAAAGGGAGTTATTGGCTTTTTCCTTCTTTTTCTGTCCTTTGCTTTAAATGTTTTGCAGGTTTTGGGCTTGAATTGTGGATCTAGGCTCTGTTCCTGGGCTCCTTTGGCTCAAGGCTAGCACTCTGCCACGAGTCCCTTTCTGCTTTGTCTGTGGTGAAGTGCAAGTCAGATCCTCATAAACATTCCTGTCCTGGCTGTCTTCACCCTGTGATCCTCAGACCTCAGACTCCTAAGCGAGGGTGACAAGCATGAGCTTCTGTTGCTCTGCTAATTTCAGAACTGTAATAACATTGAAAATACAAGTCAACTGCTCATCATAAAGGGCTTGGGGATCATATTAACCCTTTCAACATTGGACCTTTCAGAACCCTGTAGCACACAAGGTTATAATGCTAGAGCCTGAAAGTCTGGACATATGGATCTGCTATAATTGAACATTGAGCTCTGACTCCACTAGCATTCATTTTACAGAAAAATGTTCGCATAATTAACAAATAGGAAAAGTAGTTTGATTAACCCTCACTTTTTTTTCCAGGTATGTGTCTTGAACTCAAGCCTGGGCACTATCCCTAAGCCCTTCAGCTCAAGGTGAACACTCTACCACTTGAGTCACAGCTCCACGTGGGGTCTTTTGGTGGTTCATTGGAGGTAAGAGTCTAAAAGGCTTTCCTTCCCTAGGCTGTCTTTGAACTGTGGTCTTGAGGTCTCAGCCTCCTGATTAGCTAGGGTTGTAGGTGTGAGCCACCAGCATCTGGCCTATTGTTTTTGCCAGTTCTGGGACTTGAACCTAGGTCGAGGGTACTGTCTCTCAGCTTCTGTTTCTCAAGGCTAGCACTCTACCACTTGAGCCATTCCACAGCTTCTGGCTTTTTCTGAGTACGTGGCACTGAGGATTTAAACCCTGGCATTCATGCATGCTGAGCAAGCTCTCTACCTATAAGCCACATTCCCAGCTTCACTCTTACTATTTTATCCCTCAAATTGCCTATCCTCAAGAAAAAGCCTCTGAGTATAAATCATCTAAAGAAATCCCTGTAGGAAGTTGTCCAAAGATGAATAAGACAAAGCTCATACTTGGGACAGACACTAAACATGTGATGACTGTGACAAATGCCTCCATTTAATTATGTATCATGTTTCAACACTTAATAAAGTATTAATGAAAAGTGACTCAATGTCCTAAATTATTGTGTATAATTTTATAATAGATGTACAAAATGTAATAAATATTATGTATGTAATAATACTAAATATATTAAACAATGATAAATGAATAAAATAAAAATAAAATAAATAAAAAACAATGACAATAATCATAATATGTAATAAACATTCATATGTAAGTATATATCATAAATATTTTTCCATTGCAGGGCCTTACTGCAGGCCTTGGGAACTCTAGCCTGAATTTGTTTTGCATTTACCCATGGTGCAAAAGAGTTACCTGGAATGTGAGATCAAATCCCAGCAATGGCAGAAATACTAGCCCTATTTCCAAGAGACTGACAATTTTTTTTGATGAAAGCAGTTATGTTCATTCAGTTCCATAGTGAACATTTCAAAAACAAACAGTGTAGAATTTTGTACAGCTATTCAGACAGCTTTCCCTTACCCACAAAGTGCTTCTCTGAGCACTTCATTGTTTATTTTTTGTATGATGTTTATTGTAAAAATGATGTACAGGGGGTTACTGTTATATGAGCAAAGTAATGAGTACATTTCCTATTGAGCATTGTTGCCTCTTCCTTTGTTTTCCCCCTACTATCCCTTCCCTCCCATCTGCACAACTACCTCCCCCCTGCCAAGATCAGTGACTTATTTTTTTAATTTGGCTTGGCACGGATTTGAACTAAAGGAGTTGTGACTCTGCACCTTCCCTCACTTTGGTATGGATTTACCAAGACCTTGAGTTCAAATCCCAGGATAGGAAATAAAACTAGCAGAAATTCCAAATCATGCAGCTTTATTTTTTCAATTTAGTTAAATAAATAAATTATTTATTTATTTATTTATTTGTTTGTTTCTTCTTTTTTTGCCAACCAGGGGTCTTGAACTCAGATCATGGCAACTGCCTGAGCATGATATCCCTAGGCTGGGCTGCAGCCTCTGGACCCATAGCCAAACCTGGGATCCCAAGCCAAGAGGGCTTGCAGGAAGAAAAAATACGTGGAACAGCACCAAAAATAGTGAGCTGCAGAGGGTTGGGGGGGGTTATAATTTTTTTCTTTGCAGGGTGACCCTACTGGTTCTGAATGATACAGATGCAAAGTGGACCTGACCTGCCTGCCATTGCTGAAGGCTGGCAGGCTATCAGGGAAACCATAGGCCCACCTGTCAACATAGGCCCCAGTTTCAAATCCCTGTCCTGACACCTACCAGTGGCAGAGATCCTAAGAGACTCGTTCCTATGCATAGGAATCCTGATTGAAAGAGTAGTTCGTGTAGTGGTTTAGTCTAAAACTGGATGCAAGAATCCTAGGATGCTGATTGATCTTAATTAATAGTTTATTAAGCATGAAAATAATAATATTCCTTCAATGGAAGTATAATAAATACTTAAGAGTTGGTAGGAAAGTAGTAGATGTCGTTCAATAATACATAGTCGGCTCTGGCAATTTTTTACCAATATATATTTATTTATATATCACCGTCTGCCTATCCATGTATCGCTGTTTTGGCCAAACCTGAGGCTCAATCTCAGCACCTGGGAACCACCTGACAGCTTCATTGGCTAGAGACTTCCAGGCTCACACTCACCCATTCATGAATTGGGTGTGTGTGCATGAGAGAGAGAGGAAGAGAAAGAGATATGATCTTCCTCCTTGTATAACCTGACTGTGCTCAGGTGAGTGATCATTTGTGAAATTGCAGGTGCTGCATGGACGAGTCTTCTGTCACTGGTCTGGATTTATGTGTGTGTGTGTGTGTGTGTGTGTGTGTGTGTGTGTGTAGAAGTGGGTTGCAATAAGGAGGCTGGGTTCTTTGGTAACTTCTGGCTGCTACATTTGGGGGATGCATGGACTTTGTGGCTGGGGTCTGGGGGCCTGGAAGTGTGAGCTGCTTGAAGGGGACTCAGCAACATTAAATTACAAGACCAAGGGTCCTGTGTGCCTTGGAGCTGTCTACTCCTTTGGGCCTGGTTGGTGGCAGCTGGAGCTTGGGAGGACCTGGGTATGGGGCCCATAGGGGTTGGCTTCCAAGGGGGACAGACAGTATGGTCAGCACTTAGTATGGATGTGAGCCCTGCTGGTATGGAGTTCACCAGCATAAATCAGACTCCGGGTTTTCTCATCATGATTTCTGATGGGTGAGGCCAAACCTATTTTATATCTTTTGCTGTAATCTTCATATCTGAGCCTCCTGAGTAGCTAGGATTATATGCATGAGTCTCTGACATTGGGACTCTCATTCTTCTTGGTGTATTAGGGTTTGAACTCAAGGCCTTAGGCTTGCCAGTCAGGTCATCTCCCATGGTAGCCAAGCCTTTCTGTCTTGGGCATTTCCGAGATAGACACTCACTCCATATGTGCTCAGGCTGGGCTGGATCGTTATCCTCCTATCTGTGACAGGCATGAGCCATGAGGCCTGGTCCTCCTTAGTTGGGATGGTAGACATATAGCACCATGCTCAGTCATTGCTTTAGATGATTGTCCTGAACTTAGTTTACAGCAACCGTAAAGCTCTGGGTAGAGCCTCCACCATTGTACCTCAGTCTCCTCCTGGGACAGTTGTGAGAAAACAAGGGATCAATACAGGGGGATCTCTGGAGCAGGGCCAGGCACAGAGGGAGCAGCTGTCAGATACGGTTCTTGGCAATTCTGTGAGCATACGACAGGAAGATAACTGGGAAAGTGCTCAGATGGGGCCTGTTTTTAGTCATGTGACATGTATGGGATTATGAAACAAAACACGTTTCTCTTTCATCCTTACCCTATTCCCATGAGGAAGGAGATCCTTCACTGTGTTCAGTTTTGTAGCTGGGGAAAACGAGGCATGGAAAAGCCAGGTGACCAACTCATGACCTCCAGTTGATAGAAAGCTCAGCCTGACTACTATGCCATGGTCCCGAGGAGAATGTGTGGTATTCAGTACACTTCTTGTGGTGGGAAGTCCACTTCTTGTCAGTCGTGGGGCTTGAACTCTGGGCTTGGGTGCTGTCCTCGAGCTCCTCAGCTTAAGAATAGCACTCTACCACTTGAGCCACAGTGCTACTTCCAGTTTTCTAGTGGTTCTTTGGAGATAAGATTTTCATAGACGTTCCCGCCTGGGCTGGCTATGAACCATGTTCATCATATCTCAGCCTCTTAGTTAGGATTATAGTCCTGAGCCACCGGCACCCAGCTTAATTGTAATTCTGACTTTCTTTCTCTCTCTCTCTTTCTCTCACAGGAACTGGTTGAATGGGTGCTGAAGAGGTGGCCCAGTGTCCCCATGTGGCTGGAACCTAAGGTGGCCCTCTCATTCTGGAGGTGGGTTGTGGGTCAGGAACTGTCTCACTCAGCCTGCTGAACCAGCCCCATGAGGTAAGCCCCTCTGTGCCTGGCTAGACCGTGACAGTTATTCTTTGTCCATCTAGACTTATTGGACTCTCCCAGGCTAGTCCACCCTCCACCTTTCCAATTTCCCCAGGCCAAAGTTCTAAAGTTCGTTTTTCACATAACGACTTGTGCATTTCATTGTAACAATGTGTCCACCTGTATCTCTATTTAAACGATTTGTTTTTTCCCTTCCCCTTCACAAATTATACAACATCAAATACAGTGAAAACAGGGGTCATAATTATATTAAGTGAAGTTAGCCAGGCCCAAAGAAACATAGGTCCCTTATTTGCAATAACTAGTATATATGTTTGAAAGAAGCAGAAAAGAGCAGATAAGTTGATGTTAGGTGAAATGAACTCCAAGATAAAGATTCAAACGGTTTTTCTTTCTTGAGATTGTTTCTAACATATTTAGAAGATGATTTTTTTTATTGCTTTGTCTGCCCATCCCCCACGGGTGTTTAATTTTTTGAGTTTATACATTCTAGATATTATGATTTCTTCCGTTACACAAAAGGCAGGAGTTTAGGCTTATTTTATTTATTCTTACCAAAAGATGCCTTGTAAGCTTCAAATTAATTAATCGATGATCAAATTAAAAAGGTCTTGAAGGATTTGGCTCACGGAGCAGAGTGCTCACCAACAAGTTCTGAACTGACTTCAGTGTCTACCAAAAAAGATATACTGTAGTATTTTAAATCAATAATAGCTAATCAGCTGCATTTTTCAAAATATGTAATTCTAAATATTTCACTATTCTTTATGGTAAAACTATTGCAAATTTTAGCACAAGCTAAAAATTTTAGGTTCTATATTTTTTCCTTGGTAATCATTCAAACTAACCAAACTGAAAAGAAAATACTATTTTGGCCAGGTGCTGGTGGCTCATGTCTGTAGTACTAGTACTCAGGAAGCTGAGATCTGAGGAATTCATTTCAAAGCCAGTCTAAGCAGGAAACTCGATGAGACTTACCTCCAAATGACCACCAGAAAACCAGAAGTGGTGCTGTGGCTCAAGTGGTAGTGCGCTCTCCTTGAGCTGAATAGCTGTGGGACTGTCCCCAGGGTAAAAGTTCAAGCCCAATGAACAACCAAAAGGAAAAAAAAAGAAAAAAAAGGAATTAAGAAAAAAACAACTTTGTATAAAGTGGAAGAATCTCCAAGTATTTATTCAAGTTTTTAATGCTTCTGGCAACTGTTTTCATTAGGTAGAAAGTGGACAACTTATATTTGTCATTGTGATAAACTTGCTACTCTGTGGTTGCTTTCCCCCTATCTATAGTTTCATTCATCTAACATTATGGAAGATGAAAAGTCCATCAAGGACAAGACACATTATTTGGTAAAACTGGTTAGTGAAAATGACTATTGCATTCTAGTACTTTGGCAAAGAAACTGTGATCTTCCTTCCCTCCCCAGGATTTTAACAATGAAAAAAATTATCTTGATTTTTCCAAGAAGTCAAGAAGACAGCTCATATTCAAATAATTAGAAGATAATGAAAAGAAAGTTTGGGATGCATAATACATTTAATTTTGAACCTTCCTTACAAGAAACTTCCAAGAAACCTAGCACACATTCTTATAGATATTCTTATCAAAGAGCCCAGGTGCCTCACACCTACAGTTTCCAACTCAGGAGGATGAGATCTGAGATTGAGATTGGAGCCAGCATGGAAAAGCAACAATTGCATGGATGATGGCCCGTGCTGTTAGATCATATGTCTTGTCCTCTGATCCTACAATGTGAAGCTTTCTCCCCAGATCACCATCCTTCTGATTTTTTGACGTTTTCATTGTGATTTCTGGTTTTCTCCTTCAGCATGAAATGTACATGGAGGCAGGCCATTTGCAATTGTATTCACATCTGTTTCTGCAGTTGTCTACAACAGTGCTGGTCCTTAGTTCTTAGGAGCCTTGTGTGGAGATAAGCCTGCTCTGCTCATGAAATCTCAGAATTCAATCAGGAAAGCTCATAAAGCTGTGGTCTTGTGGTCAATCGTCATTTCTTCTATTTTTTTTTCCTCCTTGTGTATCTAAGTCCACATAAGGGTGAGATCAGTGCCTGACACCTAAAGTTTGTGATGGCAAAGATGGCCGTGATATCATAGAAGTTTATTGTGAAGCTGCAGGAAGACCTGACAACTGAAGCACCCAAACTGGTAGGCTCCCACTTCCTGAAATACATTCCACAGCTCTGCAATCAAACCAGCATTCACTCTCTCCTGGGCTCAGACTAAGCATATGGTTTGCTTTCCTATTTAAAATAAAAAATTCAAGACATCCCTTTTTTGATATGTTATTGAATTATTGAACTGTCCCTCCAACCAAAAGCCATTAGTGGAATGTAAATATAGGAATGGAAAAAAAATGATTAAAGCTCCTAAGGAAAAGATCAAAAGTGGCAACTGCTACAAAAGTTGGTTCTTAAACCCAGAACTGGAGGCTCACACCAGAAATCCTAGTAAAGTTAATGAATTTCTTTTTGTGCCAGTACAGGGGCTTGAAATCGCCTCCTGGTCTCTGATTTCTTTTGCTCAAGGATAGCACTTTACTACTTGAGTCATAGCAACACTTATAGGATATTTGGTTGTTTATTGGAGATAAGAATTTCACAGACTTTTCTACCTATGTTAGCTTCAAACTGTGATACTCAATGTCAGCCTCCTGAGTAGGATTAGAGGTATGAGCCACCAGTACCCATATAAGTTATTTTTGTAAGATATAAAAATTTACTTGTATAAGATATAAAAAGCCATATAAAAAATAAAACCTTAGAGCAACAAAACTGAAAAAAGTTACATAAAAGACATAAAAAGAGCAACACTGACGCCCCAAGTTCAAGCCTCAGGTCCACCACAAAAGAAATGAAGTATAGAAGATGAGAAGGAATAACCAGTGACAGAGTTTTAGTCAGTCACTGGTGGCTTACACATGTTGTATTAGCTACATAGGAAGCTAAAGTCAGAAAATACCATTTAAAGACAAGCTCAAGCAAGAAAGTCCATGGGGCATTTTTCCCTTGTGTGCCAGCCATAGGGGTTGAACGTGTTCTACTTTACTCAAGGCAGGAATTCTATCACTCTCAGTTTATTGGTGGGATCCCTACCAGCTAATTGGAGATAAAGAGTCTCATGGAATTTACTGTGAAGGCTGGCTTCAAACTGTGATCCTCGGATTTCAATTTTCTGAGTCATTCTGTGCTTTTCATGAGATTCTTTTTTGTGGGGGGAGGGTCTGGTCATGGGGCCTGAACTCTGGGCCTGGGCACTGTCCCTCAGCTCTTCAGCTCAAGGTTAGCATTCTACCACTTGAGCCATAGCACCACTTCTGGCTTTTTTCTTTTTGCTTATGTGGTGCTGAGGAATCGCACCCAGGGCCTCATGCATGCAAGGCAAGTGCTCTACCACTGAGCCACCTTATTTCCAATGAAGCACCAAAAAGAAGAAAATAACAGCTGGAGGTTGACCTGTGGCTCTAATGGTAGAAATGAGAAAATGATTTCTGGGAGAGCCCCCACACCTTGCGATCTAGCTCCAGGACCAGCACACACAAAAATAATAAAATTAATAAATAAAAAGAAAGGTGGAAGAAGAATAGGAAGAGACAATTTTAGAGTTTAAAATGAGCAAAACTGAGGTAGTTCACACCTGTTATTGTAGTTACTCTGGATTCTCACATCTGAGGATCAATGTTCAAGGACAACCCAGTCAGGAGAAGACATGTACTCATCTCTAATTAGCCAATTAGAGTAAAAAAAAAAAACAAACACAAATTGGTTGGCTCACATATTAAAGTGCCAGTTCTAAAAATGTACTGGGACAATACCTAGACTCTGATTTATAGCCCCAAGCCCAGCATACATAAGGAAATAAAAAATAGAAAAAAAGTATAAGAAAATCCAATTAAATTTGCAAAATGAGACATGAGTTTTTGGTTTTTGTGTGTAATCCTAAATACTAAGACCGATGAAATATGAGGGCTATGGTCTCTTATCATCAAATCGCCAGCAAACCAAACAAGAAAACAGAAGTGAAGCTGTGATTGGAGTTGTAAAGCACCAGCCATGAGTGAGAAAGCTATGAAACAGTGCCCTGGCTCAGAGATCCAGACCAAGGATCATAAAAAATGGTAATAAGAGAACCTGGGGCTGGTGATTCATGACTGTAATTCTAGAACCTCAGGAGGCAGAAATATGGTGATCCAGTGTAAAGGCCAACCCTAGCAGGAATGTCCAGATACAGTTGTTTGTAGGCCATCCTGGGGCTAGAACTGTACTACTTCCAGATTTTTGACAGTTATTTCGAGGTAAGGACGTTAGACTTTCCTGCTCATGCTGCTTTGAACCATGATGGTCATATTTCAGCCTCCTTAATCAGGCCAGGCCTTGCATGAGTTCTAGTTCCAGGACCAGCAGACACAAAAAGAATGAAATAAATATAAAGAAGGGTAGAAGAAGAGAAAAACCAATAACTGAAGCTTCAATAAGCCAATCAGCCAATCATTGGTAGCTCATAACTGTAATTCTTGTTTCTGAGGAAGGTGTGTGTGTGTGTGTGTGTGTGTGTGTGTGTGTGTGTGTGTGTGTGTGTGTGTGTGTGTGTGTTCATGTGTGAATCTGGTTACTTGAATTTGTACTGTTTTGCACAAGGCTCTATTAATTTCAACTTTTTATTGGTTAGAATTGGAGATATGATGGACTTTCCTGCCCATGCTGGTACAAACTTTGATCCTCAGATTTCAGCCTCATGAGTCTGGTCTGGCTGTGCATGATACGCATTTCTAATTAACCACAAAAACATGAGCGAATAAAACCTCGAGTTAGGCTGTTGGTCAACTGGTCGATTTGGGAAATAAATTTCTGGGTCTGCACTGAGGCCCTTAGTTCAAGTTGCAGGACTAAGAACTAAGAAATAAAAGGAGGATAGAAGTACAAAAGGAAAAGTCAGTGAGAGAGTTTGAAATGAATCATACATTGGTTGCTCACACATTCAAGTTACTCAGGAGGAAGAAATCTAAGGATTACAGTTCATGGCCAGCCTAGGGAGAAGAGTCCATGAGACTCATATGTCTAATTTGCCACCAAGAATAAATTACAAGGTGTACTTTGGCGCTTGCAGTTGAGTTCTAGTCTCAAATAGAAAGCTTAGAACAGCACCTAAACCTTAAGTTGAAGTCCTAGACACACATTTCAAATAACCAAAAAAGCACAAATTAAGAAAGATGGGAAAAGAGAAAATAAAGTTTCAAAATGAACTTGGATTTTGTTCATATGCTTATTCGTAGTCATTCAGGGTTCAAAGCTAGGCTGGGCAGGAAAGTACATGAAACTCTTATCCTCAAATACCCAGTCTAGATATGATTGTAGTTGTAAAGCACTCTATTTGGTGCAAAAGATTAAAAAAAGACTGTATGTTGACCCAGATATCAATTTCTAGTGCTAAAAATAATTTTAGGACAAGAGAAGAAGAAAGGCCAATTGTAAATTTAAACATAGGACTGGTGCTCATGGATTATGGCTGTAGTCCTACTCAGGAGGCAGAAACCTGAGGATCAAGTTTCAAGGCCATCCTAAGAAGCAAAGTCCAGGAGACTTTGTGTGTATTTTTGTGTATGTGTGAAAGTTTGTGTTTGTGTGTGTGTGTGTGTGATGTGTGTGTTTCTGTACTATCCTTTGCCTAGTGTCCCAGCATTCCCAGTCTTTGGGTGGTGAATTAGAGATAAGAGTGTCATGGATTTTCCTACCCAGGCTGACTTTGAAACATGATCCTCAAATTTCAACCGCCTCATTCAACTGGAAGTTGAGCCATGGCTTAAGTGGCAGAACTGGGGAAATATTTTCTGGAACTGCACCCAGACCCTGAGTTCAAGTCCCAGGACATGCACAGAAGAAATAAAGAAGAGTAGAAGTAACCAAGGGAGAGAGAGTTATAAAGGCTTAAATGAATCAAACATTGGTGGATCATACATTTTCTACTATCTATTCAAGAGACTGAAATCTGAGGATGATGGTTCATGGTCAGCACAGGCAGGTGAGTCCATGAAACTCTTGTCTATAATTAATCAATCCCCAAAAAAGGTCCAAAAATTATGGTGTGTCTCATGTAATGGAGGATAGCTTTGAATAAAAACCTCTGGGACAGAATATGAGCCCCAATTTGTAGATCCCGGAACAGCACACACATGCAAAAAAAAAAGTAAAAATGACGGTAGTGGCAAGCACATATTAAAGTTTTAAAATGACACAAGGGTGGTTGGTCCTGTGTATAATCCTAACTACACAAGAGGCTGACAGCTGAAGATTGTGCTTTCAAGTCAGCCTGGGCATGAACGTGCTTGAGACACTTATCCCAACTACCTAGCACAAAGCCTTGAGCTGGGGCTGTGGTGGTAAGCAGCAGCCTTTAGTTAAAAAGCTAAGAAACAGTCCAGAGAGCCAGAGGTCAAGCTGCAGGATCACTAAAAATTACAAATAAAACACAATCAATGCAAAAGAGACTGGTTGAAGAGAGACTGAAATATGAGGATCCACAGATCAAAGCTAACGAAATCAAGAAAATCCATGAGACTTTCTGTGTGTGTGTGTGTGTGTGTGTGTGTGTGTGTGTGTGTGTGTGTGTGTGTGTGTACATCTGTTTGCCATCCTGCAGCTTGTGTGTGCCATCCTTAAACTTGTGCTGGTTTGTTCAAGGATAGAGCTCTACCACCCCCAGCTTTTCAGTGGTTAATCGGAGGTCATAGTTTCATAGACTTTCCTTTCCAGGCTGGCTTGATTCATGCTAGGCGTTGGCTCAGAATCTTATCTCCAATTAATTGTCAAAAATAAAGAAAAAAAAAACTGGGAATTGAGTTGTAACTCAAGTGGTAGAATTGGGCAATCACTTTCTGGGACAGCAACCAGGGCCTGAGTTCAAGCCCCAGGACAATCTCAGAAGGACTAAAGAAAAAGAGGCTAGAAGTGCAGAAGGAAGATCCAATAACAGAGGTTTAAAAAATCGAGCATTAGTAGCTCACTGATATTCTATCAGCTACTATGGAGGATGAAACCTGAGGATCACGGTTGAAGGCCAGCCCAGGTAGGAGAATCAATGAGACTCTTATGTCTCATATGTCACCAAAAATACGCCACTATCTTTGCTCTGGTACAAGTGGTAGAGTGCTAGTCTTGAACAGAAAGCTCTGGGACAGCACACTGGCCCTGGCACTAAGGTCCCAGCACAGACATCTACAAAAAGAAAGAAAAAAGACCACAAATTATAAAAGATGGGATAAAGAGAAAATTATAGTTTCAAAATGAGCCATGAGTTGTTGGTTTATGTGTGTATTCCTAGCTTCTCAGAAAGTTGAAATATGAGGATCAATACTCAAATTCAGCTAAGGTAGGAAAGTGATTGAAATTCTTATCTCCAACTACCCAGCAAAAGCTGGAAATGAAGGTGTGGTAGGAGTTGTAAAGTAGTGACATTTTGTGAAAAACCTGGGAAACAGTTCCCTGGTTCATAATTCAGCCCAAAATTAACCAAAAAGAAAACTGAAATAAGAGAAGAAATGAGCATTTTAGATTCAAAAATAAGCCTGGGATTGGTGGTTCATGCTTATAATTTTAGCTTTCAGGAGACTGAAGTCTGAAGATACTATTTAAAGGCCAGCCCAAACAGGAAAGTCCATGGGGCTTGTTTTCTTTATGTGCTCCAACCTGGAACTTCAATTCGTGTAGGAGCTCTAATACTCCAAACTTCATGGTAGTTGATGAATGTCTCATGGACCTTCTTGCCCATGCTGGCTTCAAAATGTGATACTCAGATTTCAGCCTCCTGAGTCTTTCAGGGTTTTACAATTATTTAACTATAAAAAGGAAGAAAAATAAAACCTGGCAATTGAGCTGTGGCTCCAATGGCAGAAATGAGAAAATAATTTTTGGGACAGCACCCAGACCTTAATATTAACTTCAGGACCCACACACTTACAAAGAATAAAATAAATAAATACAGAGAAGGTTGGGAGAAGAAAGAGTCAATTTCAGGGTTTAAAATGAGCCAGTCATAGGTGGCACACACCTGTGATGGTAGTTAATCAGGAGGCTCAAATATTAGGATCAGAGTTGAAAGCCAGCCCAGGTAGGAGAATTCATATATTCAACTCTAAGTAGCTACTTAAAATAAAACATCAAAAAGTAGCCACATGTTTTGCTGTGGCTCATGACTTAGTGTGCTAGCACACTGGGACAGCACCTGGGCTAATTTGTAAACCCAGGACTAGCATACAGAAGGAAATAAAAATACAAATAAAAAGGTGTAAGGATGGCTAGGAATATGGCTGAGTGATAGAGTGCTTGCCTAGCATGTTTGAAACTCTAGGTTTGTTTCCTCAGTAACTCATAAGTAGAAAAAGCTGAAAATGGCACTGTGGCTCATGTAGTAGATTTCTCTACTTGAGTAAAATAAGTTCATGACATTGCCCATGCCCTGAGTTCAAGCCCCAGGACTAGGAAAAAGAAGAAAAAAAGATGTGAGAAAATCCAATTAAAATTTCAAAATGAGCCCTGAATTTTGGTTGATGCCTAGTGACTCAGAAAGCTGAAATCTGAAGTTCATAGCCAGCCTGTGTAGGGAAGTGCATGTCTCCAATTAGCCAACAACAACAAAAAAACAGATATGAAGCTGTGGTTGTAGTTGTAAAGCACCAGCCTTGAGCGAAAAAACTATGAAAGAGTGCCCTGGCTCAGAGATCCAGCCTTAAGATCACAATAAAAAAAATTAAATGGTTAGAATTAAAGAACCTGGAACTATTGGCTCATGTCTGTAATTCTAGAAATGCAGGAGGCTGAAATATAAGATCCAGTGTAAAGGCAAACCCAGTCAAGAAATTCTAGGAGACTGTTTTACGTGTGGTGGCCATACTGGGGATAAGTTTTATTGATTGAATGGAGACAAGAGTTTCATGGACTTTCCTGCTCTGGCTGCTTTCAAACTATGATGTACAGATTTGAGCCTCGTGAATCAGGCCAGGCCTTGCATTAGTTCAGGTTTCAGGACCAACACGCACACAAAGAATGAAATAAATGAAAAGAAGGGTAGAACAAGAGAAGAAAGAGGCAATAACAGAGGTATCAGTGAATCAAACATGGGTGGCTCATATCTGTAGTTCTAGCTATTCAGGCTGAAATTTGAGGATACTGTTTAAAGCTCAGCTCAGGTATATGAGTTCATAAGATATCATTGTCTCTGTCTCTGTCCTTGTCTCTCTGTCTCTATCTCTCTGTCTCTCTGTCTCTCTCTGTGTGCCAGTCCTAGAGATTGAACTTGCACTAATTTGCTCAATGACATACTACTCTCAAATTTTTCGTAGTTAATTGGATAAAAGAGTGTTAAGGACTTTTCTCAATTATCAGCCTCCTGAATCTAGCCTAGCTCTACATGATTCTCTTCTCTCCAATTAACCTCCCCCTAAAAGCCATATATTATAGTTAGTCCCATTTGTGTCATGAGACAGGATCTGAGCTTCAATTTCTACTCACAGGAAAAGAAAAAATGAAAAAAAAAATAAGAAAAGAATGTGGAATCAAACACATATTAAAGTTTTAAAATGATCCAGATGTTGCTGGTCATGTGTGTAAACCTTTCTATACAAGAGGCTGACTTTTGAAGATTTCGGTGTCAAGTCAGCCTGGGCAGAAACATGCTTGAGACTTTTATCTACAGCTACACAGCACAAGTCCCTGAGCTGTGGCTGCGGAGGTGATAACACTAGCCTTGAGTGTAAAAAGTAAGATATAGGTCCCAGAGTCAGAGGTCAAGCCACAGGACCAATAAAATTTTCAAAGGAGAGAGGGTGAATAGAGGCTGAAATCTGAGGATCATGGTTCAAAGCCAGCCCGTAGAAGAAAGTCCATGAGGCTTTCTTTGTGAGTTCATCTGTGTGCTATACTATGGCTTGAACTTGTGTTGTTTTGTTCAGGATAGAGCTCCATCACTCCCAGCTTTCCATTGATTAAGTGGAGTTAAGAGTCTCATAGACTTTCCTGCCCTGGTTGGCTTTGAACCATGATCCTCAGATTTCAGACAACTTATTCATGTTAGGCTTGGCATAAGACTCTTATCTCCTATTAACTACCAAGAATTAAAAAAAAAAAAAAAAAACTGGAGTTGAGCTGTGACTCAAGTGGCAAACTGGGCAATCACTTTCTAGGACAGCATCCAGGGCCTTAGTTCAAGCACCAAGACAAAGCAAGTATAGCCAAAAGCTATAATTTGGCTCATGTTGTAAGCCAATATTCTTGAGGAAAAGCTCTGGCATTGTCTCCAGGCCTGGATTTGTAGCCCCACGACTAGCAAATATACAAAAATAAAGAACACGGAAAATTTTAAAAAGAAAAAGTGGAAAAAGAAAATATTAATATTTTTAAATGAGCAATAGGTTTGTGGTTCATCTTTATAATCGGAGCACCTAAGGAAGCTGAAATCTGAGGATCATGGTTTGAAGCCAGACTACCCAGCAAAGTACATTAGAATCTTAGGTCCAATAAGCCAGAAAAAGCTAAAAGTTGAGCTGTGATTGAAGTTGTAAAACATCATTCTTGAGTTAAAATTCTCAGAAATAGATGGGCACTGGTGGCTCTAGCCTGTAATCCTAGTACTCAGGAGGCTGATATATGAAGATCATGGTTTAAAGCCATCCTGGGAAGGAAAGTTTATGAGACTCATCTCCATTTAACCATCAGAAAACTTAAAGTGGCGCAGTGGCTGAAGTGGTAGAGCTTTCGCCTTAAGCTGAAAAGCTCAAAGACAGCATTCAGGCCCAGAATTCAACCCCTACTCTCCTTAAAAATAGGTAATAAATAGCAATAAGTCTCAGAGATCGGGTCTACTGACCACAATAAAAAAGCATTGAGATTGAAGACAAGACCTGATTAAATATATTAAAATAAGTCATAGGCTGGTTGCTCATACCTATAAACCTAGTTACACAGGAAGCTGAAATCTAAGGGCCACAGTTCAAAGCCACCCATAGCAAGAAAGTGCATGAGACTTGTGTGTGTAATTATCAGTAATAGGGCTTGAACTTGCCCTGTTTTACGCAAGGCTAGAGTTCTACCACCCCCAGCATTTTGGTGATTCATTGGAGATAAGAATCTCGCTCAGAAGTTGGCTCAGTGGTAGAGTGTTTGCCTTGATACATGAGGCCCTGGGTTTGCTTCCTCAGAACCACAGAAACAGAAAAAGCCGGGAAAGGTGTTGCAGCTAAAATTATAGAGCGCTAATCTTAAGCTGGAATGCTGAGGGACAGCCCCTATGTGCAGAGTCCAAGCCCCACAAGCAATGGCAAAAAAATAAAGGACCCTCAACCTTTGCTGCTCAGACTGGCTTCAAATAAAGATCCACATACTTCAGTCTCCTTAGTTGTGCTGGGATTTGCATGAGACTATTCAAAAAAGAAAGAAGCCGGAAGTTGAGATGTGGCTTATTTGGTAGAACCGAGCAAAATCTCTGAGACAGTGGCCAGTCCCTAGTTGGAGAAAAAAAGAAACATAAAAATTTTCAATAATAAATTGTAATACAGAAAAAAAGTTTAGTATGATACATAGGAAAACTATGTTTCTTTTAAATGCAGAAAACCAAAACAAACTACACAGCTTCAAAATGGCATAGTGAGAGTAAAGAAAAAGGAAAATTTTATAAATTCATGTAAACATTAAATACAAACTGAAATGACCAAAATGTAATGTGATCTCTCACTCATATCTCTCACTTGTAATTGTTAACAAATAATTGTCCCTCCATTTTCAGCATGTAGTATGGGGATTTAGAAATGATCTCTCTATGCAGTTTTAACTGAATAGGGATCTTCCTACTTTAGCATCTTGAGTTATAACTGCATGAATTGCCCTCATTTTAATACACAAATTATCCTTTAAAACTCAACATCAATAGTCAAATGATGGATTATGTGTAAAAGCATGAATAAACATTAGAGATCCACCAGACATCCTCTGAGGAATACAATCATAACAATAGAAGAGCCCCTACCTCTCAAGGTTGGTAACAGAAAGAAGATTTAGGGTTTTTTGGTTTTTGTTTTTGATATGCAGGGGGTTGAAAGCAGGGTCTCATGCTTGCTAGGCAAGTATAAAATTCAGTTACATTAATTATATGCACACTACTTTGTGACCATTACCTCTGTTTGTGAACTTTCTTTTCAATACTTATGGAATCCACACAATCATTGAGTAATAATCACCCCAAATGACCTGTCCCAGAAACTTTTAATCTTCCATTTTCTCTTATGAAATGGTTTAGTCAATATAGCTCACATAAATAGATTATTTTTGTGTCCATCTATGACAGACATATATTAATTGCAGCCTTTTTTGGATGAGTCATAATTTATGCATACCTCATATTTTATAAACCTATTCACCAGATAGACACTCCAGGTGTTTCCAACCCCTGACTATTGTGAACATTGCTGAAGTTATCATTGGCATATGAGCTATTAGTTTTTTTGCCTTTCTTTTGGGTATGCAATGAGCAATTTCATTGCTCATTGTTGGGTCATGTAGTAATGCTATGCCATGTTAGAAGAATGTGTCAAATTCTACGATAATTGCTATATCACTTTTCATCAACACAAAAATGTACAAATGGGGCTGGGAAGGTGGCTCAGTGGTAGAGTGCTTGCCTTGCATGCATGAGGCCCTGGGTTCGATTCCTCAGCACCACATAAGCAAAAAGAAAAAAAGCCAGAAGTGGCGCTGTGGCTCAAGTGGTAGAGCGCTAGCCTTGAGCTGAAGAGCTGAGGGACAGCGCCCAGGCCCAGAGTTCAGGCCCCACGACTGGACCAAAAAAAAAAAAAAAAAATGTACAAATGGTCAATAAAATGTACAAAAGTATTTCAAATCTTCCACAGCTGTGCCCTAAAGGATCATTTTTTTTTTTTTTACTTTTCACTTGGTTTTATTTAGGTCATGGAGACCTTGAAGTATGTAGCATTGTCTAGCGCTGAAGTGAGGACAATACCAGATGCCCCTGATCTAGCCTCCAAAAACATTTATACTGGTAGTCATTTTTTGCTAGAGATAAATTTTAGTTATTATATGCATGGTCACTCTTTTAAAATAACGTTTTGAATTTCAAAATGACATATAACTCTAACCATTCTGTGTACCATATTTATAATAAGAAAAATTATATTTACAAAAAATATAAAAAGACAAAAAAGGGTTAGAACTAGCTAAGGTTGATGTCAGCTTCCCAGTAGAAAAATATCTTACAATCACAGTCTTATAATGACCGAAGTAACATAATACAATAAGACCTCATCTCAAGTAAAATGAAGAGCAAGGATAGTGGGCAGGGGTCCATGGGTAGAGCTTGCTTGCCAAGCACCAGCTTCTGAATCAAAACCCCAGTACTGCCAAGGGATAAAATAAAGTATTAAAATATAAGGAAAGATGCAGATAATAGTATGATGGATGATATGGAGGTACACACCTGTAATACAAACACTTGAGAGACTAGGCAGCAAAATTGTGAAGTTAAGATCAGTCTTGGCTAAATAATGAGACTGTATCTTAAAGAATAACATAGAATAAAATAAATCAAACTACATTTTAAAAGACAAGGGTGTAGTTCAATTGTAATTCAAGTAGTTTGGCATGTGCAAGGAACTGATATAATGCACAAAATTTGCATGCTTTAATAACTACAATGTCAGTTGTTCAGTGCAGTACTAGGTACTCCTTGGCTGGAATCCCTCTTGAGGCAACCTAAGGCAGTTGGTACACCTGTCTTCTGGGCTGGACTGAGGGTGTTTGTGAGCAAACAATATTTTGAACTCCATTCTTGGATACCACTTACAACTCTTTTTTTAGTAGATCCCCTAAAAATCTCTCCCATCCCATCAATAGCCTTCTGGTTTTCAAGTGAAGTTATCTTTGATATATGTTAGTGCTCTCCCCCCCTTTGTCTGGAACTGCTCTGTTCCTGGGCCCACATTCAGCACTTGTTTTGAGAATAGTGGTAGATATTTTGCTAGCCAACTCTATCCTCTGCCATCCCCTCCTCAAATTAGTTTTTGGTTTCATTATGAGTCTGCGCAGAGGGTAGAAGCAGCCTGGGCTGGCTTTGAACCGTGATCCTCAGATCTCAGTCTCCCGATTAGCTAGGATTACAGACATAAGCCACCTGCAACCTGCCATCATTTCTTTCTTCCAGGAACATTTCAGGGGAATGGAATAGCACAGCTGCACATACATTCATTACCAACTGCCTAAGGATGAGCCACATGCTTACACCAAATCCACTGACCTTAATATTGCATTTGGTGTCCAAAAGGATGTTGTTGGACTTAAGGTCTAGGTGTGTGATTCTATTTTGGTGTGAACAACACTTACATTTTGTGTGAAGAGCCTCCTGGCTTCATCTTCATATAGGTGGCAGGATTTTAAGATTCACCCCAAAAGGTGGATCTTAAAAATGTCCACCTCATTCTTTATCCGATGATGAGGACTCTCACTTCCAGAGTATTTTCAATGCCACATCCTTGTCTGTGACGTGGGGATGGGCCAGCTTCATTTGTCCAAAGGTAACTTTGTCGATTATCTCTTTCAACAGGTATTGTTTGATGATCTCCTAATTCAAGGAGCTTGAGGATGATTCTTTGTATCCTTCCATCCTTTCTGCTATGATGGCAGGTAGCAAGTCTACCTAAAGAAAATTATGGAAAACCCTGAAAAAGTTAAAAGAAATACCAAAATCCAAACGACAATCAGTCCCCACAAACAACAATTCATTTAGTTTTGAGTCAGTCCAGCGGGTCATCAAGCAACAGCTCCCAGATCTGTTAACTGACATAGGTTGGAGCACAGTGGTTTCCTATATAACTTGCATGACCTCATACAATGGAACAATCACAACCAGGCATAGTGATATCATGGAGGAAATGGATCAAACAGAGTGTGAGGTCAGAAAAAAAGTAGACCAATCATAGCCTGCCAGACTTGCCACGTTAACTCTTAAGCCTCAAAAACTGTTGCTAAGGACTCCAGGTGGGCTTGAGGTTGCTCTGTTCATTAGCATGGCATTTCTGAAACCACTAGGACAGTGGTCAAAATCCTCTGATTTTCTAGAGGACTAATGCATCTTACAACTTATAAATTGCTTCTCTAGAGACACTAGCTAATAGCCTCCATTCTTGATGGCCACCTTATCCTATGTCTTGTTCCAGCAATAGCACCACACATGGCCTCCCTCTTTCTCAATGACAGCTGTGTCCTACAACTTCCTCCTGATGGGATAAGTTCCAGGCTGGCTTTGAGCCACCATCCTCACAATTCACCTTCCTGAGTAGTTAAGATTATAGGCCTGAGCCATTTGTAGGTATTTAGCTCATCTCTTACATTTGGTCAAAGTATATTTGTTAGAAAGGTACATTTTAGTTATGTCCTTTTTAGCACTTTAAATTTGTTACCCTTGCTGTCTAATAATTAATCTAGTTTTTCATGAGCAATTTATCATGATATCATTGAAGATCACTTGTGTGTGATAAGTTGTGTCTCTGCGCTTGGGGGGTTTTCTGTCTTTGTTTAATTAGAATGTGTCAGTGTGGACCTGTATAATTATGTTGATTGACTTTTTTGAGCTGGTCGATTCCTTCATAGAAGGGTTCATGCTTTCAATCAAAATTGGGAAGGTATTGGTTATTATTCCTTCAAATACTCTGTATTTCTTTTTTTTTCTCTCTGTACATTATACATATATACACTATACTTTATACATACATTAAATATTCACATTGTATATGGAATATACATATATGCCTACATATTTATATCATATATACATTTATATACATATATTTATTTTCACGTAGCTTCCAGTTTTGTGATTGTTTATAGTAGGAAGTTTAGATTGATCCTAGCTACTCCATCAGTTACAGTAAGCAGAGCTAGCCACACCACCCCCCCTCTCTCTCTATCTCTCACTCTCTTTCTCTCACTCTCTCGCTCGCTCTGATTTCCTGCCTCTGTCAGGTTTCTGAGCATGGGGCATTGCTTATCTTCTAGTGTGTGCTGTCATCTTTTGCAATGTCATGTTCTGCTTCAATGGCCACCAGGCCTGCGCCTGGAAGAGGAGCTGCTCCAAAGTCAGCCTGCATGCGTGCATCTGCTGCCTCTGTCTTGATGTCAGAGCCCCTGCACCTACTGGAGTGGCTTAAGCAGATGCCCCTGTGTCAGGTCTGATAACTGGTGACTGTGGGTGGCACAAGCACAGCCTCTTTTTTTACCCATCAGAGGTTTGCGGTGGAGCTTCAAGGTGTTGCCTTGTTAGTGGTTATGCTTGGAGCAAGGCTGGCAGCTGCAGAAGCCTCACTGTGGCCTGACTTCTGGGGAACAACTGATGCCACGGTTTTCTCTGGGCTCTTTTCAGAATAAATTGGCAGGTCCAGTAGGAGAAGCTGAGCTCAGGAGGACCCTAAACACAGAGAAGGCAATGGAGCTGGGAGGGGCAGGGTTGTCCAGGTTGGCAGGTGGCAGATGATGAGCCTATATTAGTAGTCTGCTGGCTTCCAAAAGAAAAACTAGACTTGCTTGCTGCCCAGAAATATCCCTCTAAAACTGGTTGCACCAGAGAGTCCCATGCTGTTTGGGGGAAACTGCTAAAGACTGCAGTAGATGGACCAGGATCATTTGGTGCTGTTTATGAGCAATTAAATGCTGTCTCTTGCATGGGAAATCTGAAGGTTATGTAACACTGCAAATCCAGGGAAGCCAGAGCCCAAGCAGACACCAGGGTTGTCCAGCTGCGCACTGGGCGGTCTTGTAGGTGTAACCTTGCTGGTTGGCTTTGCAGAGTCCTCAACCTGGCCCACTGCTGGCACAAGAACCTGCCTAGCATCTCCTCAACCACAGAACTTGGAGACAACAGAAATCCAACTTGGACATGCAATGTCCAGCTGGCAAGAGGCCGTTGTGGTCAGTGCGGGTTTGGGCAGAGTGGCAGGCCTGCTGCAGGAGGGAGCACATGCCCCTTCAAGGCATCTGGAGGAAGGGGAGACCCTAAGAATAGGCTCATGGAAAGGCTGGTCTCTACTGCCCAAAGAGAATACCTCCAGTTTGTTTGTCTGTTTGGTTGGGTCTGGGGGTTCACTGCTAGGAAGCAGTGATATTAGGAGACAGTGTTGGTGAGGTTATCCCAAAATTAAAGCAATCGCTGAGGGAGCAAAAGATTAAGGTTTGATGAACTTCCCATAGCAGGTGGAGTTGAAGTCACAGCTGCTTCTGTCTTGAATGACTCAGAGGCTTTGTCACCAGAAGACAAATGACTGGATGCTGGCATGGAGTCCAATGGTTTTAGGAAATTTATCAGAGAGCCTTACTTGGCTTGTATGTCACTAGATAGGGCTAATACTTTGTGCAGAGTTTGGGATTTAGAGCTGAGCATCACAGCTTGATCAGTTTGAAGAGCTGCAGACACCTCTGGAACATGTTGGACCTTCAGGAGGTCTGAATACATTATGAGATTAGATGTGGTCCTCTGAGCTTCATCCCTGGTTTGCCACAGAGCTGAGCCCTCCATCCCTTCTGTCATGGTACCCTCAGGGTGGGGGCTGTTTTCTGGCAGGTAGAAAAGTTTAGTATGGCTTTTATTCCCTGAGCCTCATTCTGAAGAGCTGTTGTTGGCAGGGAGGATTGTCTCATTGTTAGGTCTGTGTTCTTTGAGTAAGGCAATCTACATACCTGAGAGCAAATCTTACCATTCTCTCTGAATGTTTAGTTTCTGTGGAAGACTGGTGCCTGAAAGGCCTAAGAGTTTAAAGCTCCAGAGGGTTTCTAGGTTTCCAGACATATGCACGGCTTGTTCTTTTTCATCTTACAAAGACAGCTCTAACTTCCTCCTTTTGTCATGGTCTACTGAGCCCTTTGGCTCTGGCATAAATTAGGAAAGACAGGCAGGGCTGTCATGTTGCTAAGATAAGCTGACAGGAATGCCTTGCTGCTGAGAAAAAGTAGGAAGGCCAGTTTTGTTACATAGTGTTATTTTATTCCCCAATGTTGGTAAATAAAGCCTCCAGGTTGGACTTCAGGAGATGCCCGTGATCATTGCTCCATTCCTTTTTTCTGTTCTTACCATACTGCATTTCCATTTAAATTCATTTTTAATTTTTGTCAGAAGCAAAGAGGCAATTTAAAAATCTATATGTAATGTTAATTTTATTCATGAATTACTAAAATACATGAAGAACATGTCAATTCAAGCAATATAAAATGACAGATATCATGAGTATGATCTCTGTCCCTCTACTGTTGCTCTCTTGTTCTACCCTGGAGTGATCACTGCTACTAGTTATGTATCCCTATATCTAAATCAAATATGCACAAAGATAGGCTATTAAAAAGAGACTTGCCCACAGCTACCAATGGTTCCCCAAACTGCTATCTTAGTAAGAGGCAAAATTTTCATTCACAATATGGAGATTCAAACTTCTACACTCATGTTCACAGACCTGAGCCAATTCTGTGCTGGAACCACATGACTCATTGTTCACTAAGGAAGAAGTCTGCAATAGCTGGAAATCTGCCCTCTGCCATTCCCACTAAGCCACAGTATCAGGTATGTGGACAAAGGAGTTACACAGGGTTTAATAGACTTTGAGTTTTAACTTTTGTAATTCCACGTTTTGCTTCAGATCAAATATTAGGCCTGTGCAGCAGCAGCCCAAGAGGAAGTGATGTCCAGAACTTGTGTAAGTGTCACAGACTATTTGAATATGTTTTTACTGAATTGTCTTTTTTTCTACAATCCACACCTATGGCCAAATAGGGGCTTTCTTACAGCTAGCTGACTTACGGTACAACACTGGATCTAATTTATACCTAGTTCTGCAGTCTTGTTCTGGAATATGGCTGTTTCAGTCTTAGATTTAGATCTCCCATCTTTCTCCCCCTCTCGTTCTCCTCCCTCTCTGTCCTTCAATAAACAATTCAAATAATCATTTGTTGAAAAAATGCTTGGAAAATTGTCACAACATTAAACAGCAGTGTCCACCATTCAAGCCTGACAATTGTGTTACAACAGGTGGAGAACAAGCATAATAAAAAGTAAATGCACATGCAGATGCGCACACCCACACCCACAAATACAACAGATAGACACATACATACAAACACAGAAATTCACAAAGAAAATCACAGGACATTTAAACCTTGTTTCTTAATACTTTAAATACACCAAAACATTTGATGCAGTCAGAAAACCACTAGGACAAACACACACACACACTCTCTCTCTCTCTCTCTCTCTCACACACACACACACACACACACACACACACACACACACACACACACTGCCAATACTGGAGCTTCAACGCAGGATGTGGATAATGTCCCTGAAATGTTGAAATGAAATCTACCACTTTACTCATTTGCACCACAGCTCTACTTATGTCTTTTCTAGTGGCTAATTGGAGATGAAAAACACATGGACTTTTCTGCAAAAGTTGACTTCAAACCACAATACTCACATCTCAGTCTCCAGACTGATTGAACAATGTACATTCTCACCAACAGTGATATAGCTCCCTTTTGGCCACATCCATGACAGCATTATTTACTAATCACTTTTACATGGTTTTATTAGCCGTCCTTACTGCAGTGAGGTGAAATTACAGTGTTGAATGGTTTACATTTCCTTTATGTTCAGAGATGTTGAACATTTCTTTATGTGTCGATTGGCCATTCTTACTTATTCTGAGAAGTCTTTAGGTCACTACCTTATTTATCAGTTGGGATGTTATTTGAGGGTTTATTGGGGGTAATCTTTTGTGCTCTGTTTAGATTTTTCCTGTTAAAAATAGGCCTTGTCTGATGAATTCTTCACCCATTCTGTGGGCTTTGTATGTAGCTTGGTATGTTCTTTGCCAGGAAGAAACTTTTAAGTTTCATGCAATCCCGTTTATCCAGTCTTTCTTTGATTTCTTGTGATTCTGGATCTTTAGTTAGAAACTTTGGACCTGTGTTCTAGGAGCCATGGTGTTTCCCCTGCCACTTCTTGTAATTATTTCATGGTTTCTGGCCTTATATTGATGGCTTGGCATATGTGGACACCATTAATTTGATCTGCCTACAATTCCTTGGTTCACAGAGACAGCATAGTGGTACCCTTTCTAAGTAAGATGAGTTGGTTCATCGTTGTTTAGAAAGGGGATGGCTACTCAGAAGTGTGAATATAGAAATCATTGGTGGTAGTCTCAGGCATAATTATATTTAATTACATTTTTAATTATAAGTACAATGAATCCTAATCTGTGACACTTTTTTCATCACCTCCCTCATCCCTGAAGCTCAACTCTTTCTCCTCAATTTTCCTAGTTTCATTGGATATGAGTTGAAAATTGTGACTCCATTCACCTCCTTCCACCTCCACCAGTTTCCTCATATATGTTTTATTATTCTGTTAGATTTTCTAAAGGATTACACCATTTAAATTCTTTCCAACATATTCTGTACTTCGTGAAATGTATTTATGTATATGTGCAAACAATACTCTATATGTTTACATATAGAACTAGCTTCCATATAAGAGAGAAAACATGCATCCTGACTTCACAAAATTTTTTTCCAGGTTCCAACCATTTCTTTATAAATGATGAAATATTCTAATGGATGGGTAAAATTACTCTTGTATATATACCATATTTTCTTGATCCATTCATCTATTGAAGGCATTTGTGTTATATCTATACCTTGACAGTAAGCATAGCTGTGCAGGTGGCTTTAATTTATCCTGATTTTTAGTCTTTTGGGTAAATGCCCAAGAATGGTAGTACTGGACCACAAGGTAGGTCTAGTTGTTTTGTGTTTTCTTTTTCAGTGTAGTTGAAAAAGTTTACATTCCCACCAACAATGGTTTATGATCAATCTAAAGTGAGATGGAAAAAGAGCAACAAGTGAAGTGGTTGTTTAAATTTGTCGTTGTTGTTTTTGATCAGTTGTGGGACCAGAACTCTGAGCTTGGGTAATGACCTTCAGCTCTTCAGCTCAAGGATAGAACACTACCACTTGAGCCACAGAACCACTTCCAGCTTTTTCTGCTTATGTGGTAAGGAATCAAACCTCATGCTTGCAAGGCAAGCACTCTACCACAGAGCCACCTTCCCAGCTCATCTCAAGTGTTTTGGTTTGCATTTACTTTATGGCCATAGATGTTGAACATTTTTTATGTAATTACTGGCCAATTTTATTTCCTCTGAGAAGTCTCTAACTTAGCTTGTTTGCCCATTTGTTAATTCTTTGCTAGTATAATTTATTGAGCTCTTTGTATATTCTGATGTAGAGATGGCAAAAATATCTCCTTCCATAGGCTCTCTTTAGCTTGCTAATGATGTACTTTGCCATGCAGAATCTTCTTAGTTTGGCACAATCCCATTTGTGAATTCTCTCTTTGAGTCCAGGCATTATTGATTGTGAACTCTATATTCCTGTTCAGTGGGAGCCAAGGTTAGCAAGGCTTATACTTTCAGAACAATCGTTCCTAGATTTCAATCCTAGTGATGGACAGGTATGGTTGCCCCAATTTTACGGTAGAAAGGTCAAAATCTAACATTTTTCTGATACTTTAAGCCACACATCTAGTCAAAGCATAATCTAGAACCTATATTATTCTTGTATAGTCTCAAGATAGGTTTTCCTTGTGAATTTCTTTATATTTCTTCCTTAACTCTGTACATCTGGTGTACAATATGATGGCTAATGACCACATGAGGAGGCTGAACACTGTAAATTGTGGTGTTGTATTGATTTTGTTGTAAGGATAATGTGCACCATGGAGTTGGAACACTACATACAAAACAATAGGGGAACTACATTTTTGTTAGTTTTGTCAGTCCTGTTAGTTTTGCGGCTTCAGCTCAGGGCTTGGACAAGGTCCCTGAGGGTCTTTTGCATAAGGCGAGTGATCACTCTACCACTTAAGCCATAGCGCCACTTCCAGTTTTTTCTGTTTAATTGGCACTGAGGAACCAATCTCAGGCCTTCATGCATTCTAGGCAAGCACATTACCACTAAGCCACATTCTAGCTATTCAGTTATTTTTTAAATGCTGGCTTTTTCACGCGTTTCCCACTTTCTTGACCAGGCTGCCTTTGAACTGTGATCCTCAGATCGCAGCTTCCTGAATACCGATGATTACAATCATGAGTTACTGGTGCCTGGCAAATGGTGGTATTTAACCTAATTTTAATTTTCCTCATTGATGGAACAGCTGAGTAGATAACATGAAGAAAGAGGAAAGGTAGAGGAAAAACAACAGTAGTAGATACTGGAAAAGGAAAGGAAAATAGACAAAAATTAGCAAAATGAAGTAAAGGTTGCAATTTAATTAATAGCAATAGACCAATGTTGCTTTTTTATTTTACAAACATATTACTGTTACATTCCATTAACAGTAGGGGAATGAGGGGCCATACAAATTGTTTACAACATTTAAAGTTTTCTGTATACTATATTTATGCCAACACAATTTATTGTAAAAAAAAAATACCAACAAGGCAAGGTGTGAAAACATATGCTTGTAATCTCAACTCTTAGGAGCTAAATTGGGAGGACTGAAAGTTGTTATATAGATTATAGAAAAACTGTCTCCGAAGTAAAGGAAAGAAAAAATAAAAGGGAAAAAAAACAACTAAACAAATGTGTCCTGGGCAATTTTGTTAAAGAAAATACCTTTTTTTCCCCCTATTGTTAGGTGTCAAACCTGGAAAATTGCACATTTTATACAAGTCCTTTACTACTTGAGTAATGCCCCAAGCCTTTTTATTTGAATGGTGTTTTTCAGTTTGGTTGGTTAGGAGTCCTTCTTTCTTTCTTTCTTTCTCCCTTTCTCTTTCTTTCTTTGTTTCTTTCTTTGTTTCTTTCTTCCTTTCCTATCTTTCTTTCCTATCTTTCTTTGCATCCATCCTTCCTTCCTTTCTTTCTTTCTTTCTTTCCTTCTTTCTTTTTTCTTTCTTTCTTTCCTATCTTTAATTCCTTCCTTTCTCTTGTGGGGATAGGCCATGCTTAGCTGGAATAATCTGTATATGCCAGCTCACACAATGTATCTATTTGACTGCTCCAGAAAATTTTAAAAAGGTAGAAACACTTGCTAATTAATTTCATAAGCCCCACGACAAAATGAGTATGTATTTATAGTAATTTTACTTATGAAGGGAAAGGAAAAATCCTAAACAAAAGAGAATATGTATCAGAAATGAAGGAGTTTATTTATTTTTTTCCTTTTTTCCTGTGTATGTGTTTTCCTGAAGATTTAACACAGGATTCACACATGGTAATCAAGTTAATCTACCACAAACCTGCAACCCCACTTACATAGTTACAATTTAGAAAATCTAATGCATTTATCACACTGAGTAAAGAAGAAATCCCATATAATCTCAATAGATGCTGGCACAGAAGCATTTATTAATATTTTTAATATTACTGAAAACTCTGAAACAAGGAAAATAGCTTTAGCTTATGTAGAACATCAATCAAGCAAATACGATATTTGTTTTTATATTTTTTATTGTGAAAATACTGTACATAGGGGTTAGAATTACATGGGCAAGATAATGAGTACATTTCTTTTCAAGCATTGTAGCCTCTTCCTTTGTTTCCCCTTCCCATGCCTTCCGATCTTTCCCCCGCCCTCCTCTCATAATCCTCCTACCCCCCCCCCCCACCAAAGTAGTAAAGGTCGTATTTCCACATAACGATTTGTACATCTCATTGTTGTAATGGATCCACCTGTATCCCTATATAAAAGATTTGTATTTTTTCCTTTCCCCTCCACAAATTATACCAACCTCAACTACAGGGAAAGCATGGGTTATAATATGGGATAGGGACATACAAAGCAACAAAGAAATAATCCTATAAATGTGTTAGAAACAATCACCTGAAAGAAAAAAACAATTTGAATACATATCTTAAGGTTCATTTCCCTAACATCAACCTATCTGATCTTTTCTGCTTGATAAAGACATATAGTAATTATTGCAATAAGGGAAACCATGGGACCTACGTTTCTTTGGGCCTGACTTACTTCTCTTAATATAATTTTTTCCAAGTCTTTCCATTTCCTAACAAATGGGGCAATGTCATTCTTTCTGATGGAGGCATAGAATTCTATTGTGTACATATACCACATTTTCTTGATCCATTCATCTACTGAGGGGCATCTGGGTTGGTTCCATAATCCTAGCTATGGTAACTAAGGCAGCAATAAACACAGTTGTGCTGGTAGCTTTAGTGAGGCCTTGTTTGTGATCATTTGGGTAAATGCCCAAAAGTCGGATTGCTGGGTCATAGGGGGGCTCTATGTGGAGTCTTTTGAGGAACCTCCATACTGCTTTAAAAAGTGTTTGAACAAGTTTACACTCCCACCAACAATGAAGTAAGGTTCCCTCCTGTCCACATCCCCTCCAGCATCTGTTGTTATTAGAGTTGTTGATTATAGCCCTTCTAACTGTGGTGAGGTGGTATCTCAATGCTGTTTTGATTTGCATTTCTTTTATGGCAAGGGAGTTTGAGCATTTCGTCATGTGTCTATTGGCCATCCTTCTTTCCTTCTCAGAGAAGTTTCTCTTTAAGTCTTTAGCCCACTTATTCATTGGGCAGTTATTTTTTTGAAGATTTGTTTTTGGGGGATTTAATTTTTTTGAGTTCCATGTATATTTTAGAAATGAGACCCTTGTCTGTTGTAAGGCTAGTGAAGCTCTCCCCCTAATCCGTGGGCTTTCTATTAATCTTGCTAGCTATGTCCTTTGCCATGAAGAAGCTCTGCAACTTCATGCAATCCCATTTGTCCAATCTTTCTTTGATTTGTTGTGTTTCTGGCTTCTATTAAGAAAATTTCTGCCTATACCAAGGAATCCCAGGGTTTCTCCTATTCCATCCTGTAATGTTTTCAGGGTGTCTGCTTTGACTCCGATTTCTTTGACCCATTTTGAGTTGATTCTAGAGAAGGGTGTTATGGAAGGATCTAGCTTTAGTTTGCTGTAAGTAGTTAAACAATTTTGCCAGCACAACTTACTGGAAAGGCAGTCTTTCTTCCATTCTATTTTTCTTAGCTCCCTTATTGAAAAATAGTTGGCGATAGGTCTGTAGGTTCATTTCTGGGTTTTCAATTCTATTCCATTGGTCCTGATCCTGAAGTCTGTTCTTGTGCCAGTACAAGCTGTTTTGATTACTATGGCTTTGTAGTAGAGTTTGAAATTTGGTACTGATATTCCTCCAGCACTGTTCTTTCTGTTAAGGATCATTTTAGCTATTCGGGGTCTTTTATTGTTCCATATGTATTTTTGGATTGCCTCTTCTATTTCCTTGAAGAATGAGGATGGAATATTGATAGCTATCCCATTGAATTTGTAGATAGCCTTGGAAAGTGTTGCCATTTTCACGATGTTGATCTTTCCAATCCAGGATCATGGGAGTTTTTGCACTTTCTAAGTTCTGTTTTGATTTCCATCATCAAGCTTTTAAAGTTTTCATCATAGAGTTCCTTCACTTCTTTGGTTAAGTTAATTCCTAGGTATTTTATTTTATTTTATTTTTTATGGGCTTATTTCCTAATCTCAGCCACACTTTTCTCATTGGTGGCATACAGAAAAGCCATTCATTTTTGAGGGTTAATTTTATACCTTCTACTTTGCCAAAGTTTTGAATCAGCTTGAGTAATTTGGGAGTGGAGTCTGTGGGATTCCTTAAATACAAGATTATGTCATCTGCAAAGACGGAGAGTTTTATTTCTTCTTTCCCTATTTAGATCTCCTTTATGTTTGCATCTTGTCTTTTTGTTGTAGGTAGTTATTCTAATGCTAGATTGAAGTGCAGTGGAGAGAGTGGACATCCTTGTCTCATTTCTGAGTTAGGAGGAAATCGCTTTAATTTATCACCATTAAGTACAATGCTGGCTGTAGGTTTGTTATATACAGCCTTTATTTTATCGAGGAATGTTCCATGGATTCCTAAATTTTCCAGAACCTTCATCATAAAGGGGTGTTGGATCTTGTCAAATGCTTTTTCTGCATCTACTGAGATAATCATGTGGTTCTTACCCTTGCTCCTGTTGATGTGTATATTGAACCAGCTTTGCATCCCTGAAATGAATCCTGTTTGATAGTGGTGTAGGATTTTTTGGAGGAATTGTTGAAGTTGTTTGGTCAAAATTTTGTCGAAAAGATTTGCATTAATGTTCATCAAAGAAATGGGTCTATAGTTCTTTCTTTTATGAGTCCCTGCCTGGTTTTGGGATGAGTGTTGTGATGGATTCATAGAATGAGTTCTGTTGTGAACTTTCTCTTTCAATTTCATTGAAGAGTTGATGGAGCGTTGGTGTGAGCTCCGCTTTTAATGCCTTGTAGAATTCCACTGTATATCCATCTGGTCTTGGGATTTCCTTAGATCGGAGGTCTCTAATTGCTGTTTCTATTTCAATACTTGATATGGGCCTGTTAAGATGGTTTAACTCATCTTGGTTTAGTTTTGAAATGTCAATATTTGCTAGGAAAGGGTGCATTTCTGTCAAGTTCTCAAACTTATTAGCATAATGTTTTGAGAAGTATTCCCTTATGATGTTCTGAATCTTGATTGTTTCTGTGGTGATGTTTCCATTCTCATCTCTGAGTTTATTTACTTGGGTGTGTTCTCTTCTTTTTCCGATAAGATTTGCTAAGGTCTGTCAATTTTGTTGATGTTTTCGAAGAACCAACCCTTTGTTTTATTGATTATTTCTCGTTTTTTTTTTTTTTTAATTCTAATTCATCTAATTCTGAATAAGTTTTAATTATGCCTTTCTGTGTATTGGATTGGGTTTTATTTGCTGCTCTTTTTCAATGAGGCTCAGATGCCTGATTAAATTGTTGGTTTCAGATCTCTCCAATTTGTTGATTTGGGAACTCAGATATATAAACTTGTCCCTGAGTGCTGCCTTTGCTGTGTCCCAGAGGAGCTGGTAGTTTGTATGTTCATTTTTGTTGACTATCCTGAAGATTTGAATTTCCTTTCTAAACTCTTCCATGACCCACTCGTGATTCAACATTGTGTTGTTCATCCTCCATGTGTTACAGGACTTTGGTAGCTTTTGGTGTTGAGTTCTATTTTTATTCCCTTGTGGTCTCAGAGTGTATAAGGTAAAAGTTCAATGATTTTGAATTTGGGGAAGTTTCCTTTTTGGTCTAAAATGTAGTCTATTTTGAAAAATGTTCAATGTGCTGCTGAGAAAAACGTGTATTCTGATAATGTTGTCTGAAATAATCGGTAGATGTCTGTTAAATCTTGTTGATCTATGCAGTTGTTTAGATCTGTGGTTTCTCTGTTGAGGTTTTGCCGAGTTGATCTATCTAGTGGGGAAAGTGGTGTGTTAAAATCCCCAACAATTAATGTCTTTGGATCTGTGTGGGATTTGAGGGAAAGTAGTGTATCTTGGATTAAATTTAGGTGCTCCGTTGTTTGGCGAATAGATATTTAGAATTGTAATATCCTCATGAAGGAGAGATCCCTTAATTAGTATGTTCGACCTTCTTTATCTCTTCTTACTAATTTTAATTTGAAGTGTATTTTATGTGACATTAGGACTGCAACTCCCGCCTGTTTATGGGGGCCATTTGCTTGGTAGATTTTGTTCCAGCCTTTCACATTGAAAATGTGTGTGTTTTTATGGGCAAGTTGTGACTCTTGAAAGCAGCAGATAGAAGGATGTTGCTTTTTAATCCAAGTAGACAGTTTATGTCCCTTAATTGCATAGGTAAGGCCGTTAATGGTAAGAGATAGGACTGAGAGGTATTTGGGAGTTCCAGCCATTTTATTCACCTTCTTGGGGACTGCGGTAACTAGGTTCTTCCTATGGTTCTTGGATTCTCAGTTTGGGTGCAGTTGCTTGGCCTTTATTGTGGTCTTGTTGGTTTTCTATGTGTAGGACATCTTTAAGAATCTTTGGAGGGTTGGTTTGGTGGAGATACAATGTTTCAATTTTTCTTTGCTATGGAAGGTTTTTATTTGAGCTTCGGTTATGAAGGAGAGTTTAGCTGGGTACAGTATTCTTGGTTGATAAATGTTTGTCTTTAGGGCATGGCATACATCATTCCAGGTTCTTCTGGCATTAATTGTCTCGGCTGAGAAATCTGAGTTCTAATTGGTTTCCCTTCATAAGTGATTGATCTTTTCTCCTTGACAGCTTTAAGGATCTTTTCCTTGGTCTGAATTGATCCTGTACGGATTATAATGTGATGGAGGGATGTCCTGTTCTGGTCTGGACTATTTGGAGTTCTAAAACCTTGTTGTATCTGAATAGGACTATATTTTCATATTTGGGAATTTCTTTGCTAGGATCCTCTTAAACAATATCCTACACCATTAACTTCTGTTTCTAGGTGCTCCTCTCCACGCATTACCCACAGATTAGGCCTTCTGATGGTGTCTTCCAAGTGTTGAATATATCTATCATATTTCTTTGATTTTTCTTGGATGGTTGTATGTTTTTTCTCTATAATATGTAGGCTGTTTTCAATTCCTGAGATTTGATCTTCTACTATCAAGACTTCCTACTTTGTTTTTTATTCATTTTTCTTCTAATTGGTTGTCTTTGATGACTTCAGATTCTTTGTTGGAGCTTGGTTTTAGATCTCATATGAGCTTCTTTACTTCTTTAATTTGGTGTTCAGTGTTTATTCTCAAATCACTTAATTAATGGTTATGGTTTCCTTGGACTCCCAGTCCTACTTTTGGGTTCCGTTCAGCATTTCCATTCTGATCTCCCTGATTTCTTTCAGCTCTCTCTTTATGGATTCCATGAATGTCTTTAGTGATTTTTCTGTATTCTCATCCCACTCTGTCAATTCTTGTATTAATCTTTGTTTAGCTTCCTCAAGTTCACGTGATTCCTGTAGCTCTATTTGAGTGTCCTCAACATGCTCACGCAATTCCTTTTTTTTACTTTGAGTATTCTCGAGCTGCTCACACAATTATTGTATCAATCTTCGAATAGCTTCCTCACACTCATGATATTCCTATATTGACCTATGGTTTGCCTCCTCTCTCTCCCTATAAAGCTCGTAGAGAGTCCTTTGCAGGTTTTCAAACTTTTCATTTACCCTGTTTACCAGTAGTGTTTGTAGAACTTTTGGGACTTCTCCGATGGGTTACTCATTATCTGTTCTATCCCCTAATTATCATGAGTGGGAGTTGAGATACTGGACTTGCCATTTATCTTGTGTTTTTCGGCTTGCTCTGCCCATTTGGGATGAAAGTAACACCAGTTTTGTGCTAGAACACAATCTTAAGGTAAGCATCAACCAAAGTCTGTAGTTGTACAGTCAAAAGTCTGCTGATAAACTCTAGTTGAACAGATATATTTATTCAACATCAAACAACTATATATTAATGGGATACGAACTGCAAAGGAGAATTTAGCAAACCAGAAATTATTAGGTTTAGGGAGAGATGTGGATAAAAATAGGAATAGAGGGATGTAGAAAGGCAGAGGGTGAGTTAATTTAACTAAGTCATAATCTGAAAGCGGGAAAAAGGTTCGATAGAATGATAGCAGAGGGAGAGGAAAAAAGAGAAAGAGAAAAAAAGAGACGAAAAAATAGAAAAACAAATATTAAAAATTAAAAAGTTAAACGCTTAAAAACTTAAAAATTATGTAAATTTAACAATGTAATTTTCATAGAAGAATGTGGATAGGACAAGATAAGGGTAGGAATAGAAAGGAGACATGAAACACTTAAAAATAAAAATGCTTAAAATATATAGATATAAAGATGTAGTACTGCTATTAAAGAATTTAAGTCTAAAAGGTTTTGAATTGAGTAATAAATTCTGGATTAGGTATGTACAAAATGAGGGACAAGTTCTAATAATCGAATACGGGTATATCTGAGGATTAGCAGAATAGCAATTAAGTTATGCAAAGAAGAATAAAAGAGAAGAAAAGGTGAAAAGAATGAGAAGGAAAGAAAAAAATTGGATCAAAAGATAACTACAGCTAAACAAAAAAGTTTTAAAAAAACAAAAAGGACAAAAAGAAAAAAAGAAAAAAGAGCACACACTTATACCCCTAAAATAAAAATTATAAGAGGAAGAAAAAAATTAATAGAATACAATTTTTTAAAAAACGTTAAAAATTAAAAATTAAAGAGATGTTTTAGAAAAAAAACATTTTTATAAAAGGTTCAAAAAATTCTTTGATTTTTTTGGTGGGCGGAGATCCTGTATCTCCCTTGTGTCCATAAGCAGTCTCTAGTAGGAGTATCTGGTATGCTTGTGGTCTTTGATTTTCCTGTGGCTTAGTTGGTTTCTTAAGTCGCTTAGTTTGAGCAGGCAGAAAAATGTTCTGCTTTACCCAGGATTTTGTGATCCTCCTCCCAGGCTAGTTCAATAAGAAGAAGATCTGTTTTGAGTACCACAAAAGAGGGAGATGGCTGTTTCCTTTAGTTTGGAGATGCTGTGATGAGGCTAGGTTCTGGGTAAAGTTGAGACCTTTCAGCAAAAAGTAGCTTTTCTCTGAGGGGCTAGCTTCTGACACACTCACAGAGACCCGCCTGGAGCCATTCTCAGGGTTTATGTTTTCTGAATTTCAATTGATTGTCAAGGCTGCTGTAGGCGGGGGGAAGCCTCTGGCTCTGTTTAATCAGTGAAGAAACCCACTCCTGGGGCTGTCGGCCTGAGCTGAGTGACTTTTCCCTGGGTTGAGCTGAGCCTGGCAGGTCAGGTTAGGGTTCTGTGACCTGCTAAATGACACTTGTTTTCTTCCAAGGCCTGAGTTGGAGCTAGCTGCTCAGCCAGGCCTTTGTCAGTCTCAAAGATGGAGATCTCTGGTAGTGTGGGAGGTGGGGTGGCCTTCCCTCCTCTGCTCCCTGAGAAGGATTGAGGATGTCAGGCTTCTACTCACGCCGAGTCTTGGTTCCTGGGCCGTCTCTGGTCTGCGAACTGCAGGATGAAGATGTCTGCTCCTTGTCAGTTCTTGCTGGTGTTGAGTAGAATCTGCTCACCAGCCAAGTCTGGTGCCTAAGTCCCGGAATCTCTGTGTTGCAGGTATAGTGGCTACAGCAGCCGCAGCAGCCGCTGCCACTGCCACCATAGTGGTGGCAGCTGGCAAGTGCTCAGATCTGTCTCCTTGCCTGGATTTTCCCTCTCTGGCCTAACTCTCTATCATGTGATGGCACACTTGGTGTGATTCTCTGGCCTAGGACTGTTCACTGGAACACTAAAATTGTTTTCTATGCAAAAGCTTGTTTAGCCTACAACTTCTCTGCCACCTTCCCAGAACTCTCTAACTACAATATTCTTTAAAAAATAGCAGAGGTATTTCTGATGCAATCAAGAGAGAAGTTTGTTATCAATGATGGAATTTGACAAAACTGTTGATATTTTAACTGAAAAGAAGAAAAAAGAAGAAGAAGAAGAAGCAGGAGGAGGAGGAGGAGATTGCAATGTAATGAAAACACTGTAGTTTGTGAGGAAGGTGGCATGGTAGTCTACATAAATATACAAACATGTTTACAGGTTTACATATTTACATGATTTCAGCATGTTAGTTTAACATGAAGTCAACCAATAAAGAAATAAAACATCTTGTACATCCCAAACAAGTTTTACAGTTTAGGTGGTGGGGGGAGTGTAGTTGTGGAGATGTAAGGGAAGGGATGGTAGGGAAAAAACAAAGGAGGAGGCAACAATGCTTGATAAGAAATGTACTCATTACCTTGCTCATGACACTGTAACCCCTCTGTGCAGTATTTTACCAATAAAAAAACATTTAAAAATAAAAAAAATCTATGCAGGGAATTTGTAACTCAGTGGTAGAGTATTTGCCTATTATCTGTGAAGGATCATTGTTAAGTCAGGTGCAAAATGCATAACAGACCAAAAATTCAAAAAAAATATACACCAAGAACAATAAAGCATATGATTTGGGCCAAGTAAGTGGTTTACTCCCAAAAAAGAAGTAACAACATATGATTTTTGTGGTATATACTTGGAATACAAACATTCAGTCTTTGGGGGTTCAAGTGTTCAAGGCCAGTCCGCTAAAAAACAAGAGGAGGAGGGACATGACGGAAGAAATAATAGAGATCTGAAACAAATTAAACTTCATCTGGATGGTGGGAAGAAGTCTCTCAGCTGTATTTTTTTTCTTTTAAATAAGTTTCTAGCCTGTCCACCATGTGAGTATGCAACAACAAGGGAGCACATTAAAGCCTTGGTGAAGTTGACCTCTCAGTAAATTGAATTTTCTGGGTTCTAGTTCTGGTCCTTCAGAATTTCCGTTGAGTACAAATAACTTGCTCTAAGCTATTGGGAGCTGGTCTAAAGCAATTTTGTTACAGAATCACAATGGAATTGAAATGCACAGCTATACCTCTTTCTCTAAAGGAAGACTCATGGTTGTGGCAGTAGGAGAGTTCAAGCTGAGGACTTCCAATTTTCTGCGCAGGGATTCTACCACAAATTCCCTACTGCAGCCCTTGTTCTTCATTTTGAACATATCAACACACAATCTTATGGATTTCAAGGATTCTGGTGTCAACTCTTTGATAAGAAACTAACATGAAAAATGACGATACTCTCTTTTTTCTCACTCCTGTAGATGTTAATAACCTGCTTCATGGTGGTGTATGGAATAGGGCATTTTGCTACAGTATCAGATGATTCTGAAGTGATACCACTATTCTTTTGACATCAGTCATCCTAGATTCAAAGAAAAAGACATTGAATATCTTGAGTAAATTGATGAGGTCTTTAAGAGCCAAAAGTTAGAGCAGCTTTTTAGATTATGGATGCCATGAAGTATCCTACTGGATTTAAATTCCAAGTGAGAAAACAGCCACTTCCATGACCCACCTAAGTATAAAACTTTCTTTGTCTTAGTTTCTTCGCATTTTAATGGAAATGACAAAAGTGTCAACCTATTGACTTTATAAGGGGACAGCATTACATAATTAAATAGTTGTCAAAATTCACTGAGTTGAGTAGAGAACATGCCTAATTTGTATTAAAGTAGTAATGCATTGCCATTAATACACGGATGTGTTTTATCAGTAAATATTGAAAAGAAGAAAGAGTTTCTACAGAGGATTCATCCCGGCAATAGTCACTTTACAGTAGGCTGATACTACCTGCCTTCTTTCAACCACATGCTATTGTTGAATGTGATATTGTTTTAGTTCTACTCTAAAGCTATGGGACTCGTCTTGGATTCCATTTAGAAGACATCAAAGTGCATACGGATAATACAACTTTTTAAAGACCAGAAATGATTTATTTTATGGTGCCAACAATAAATAAACTTCATAACAAATAAAGATTTTAAGCTTATTTTAAGCAGTTGTGCAAGAGGGTTATAATTCAACAAATAGGGACACCTGCTGTGCCTTAACTAGTTTGAATTTTCCCTTTATTGTCAAGTTAAAAAAAATCTGTATCCACTTTAGTGAAAGTTTCCAATTGGATACTTTGTCATGTGCTCCATGCACCTAGAAATACATGGGAATCAATTTTGTTTTTAGATTGTTGGAGCAAGTTCCAAGACCTGCACAAATAGTTAATGTAAGCCACTGACTGGTGTATGTTTGACTCATGCACATGGCCAGAGTTCTAGCAGGATCAGACATGAGGACATGGATACTACTCAAGGACAAAATCTTTGGGAGCAAACACTACGACCTGGAAGCCACCAAGAAAAGAATACACTTTCTGATGCACTTGAAATTCCTGCAACACTGTCATGGCATCGCTCTGTGCACCTCACGTCCCTGTGGGAATCTTGTCAACAGTTCTCCAGGCTCAAGACCAAAAGATTCAGTGGGTTCATGCCAAGCTGTGATTGGTCCATTGCAACCATTGTGAGTAGTCTCTGCAGTCCATGACAGTGCTGGGAGTTCCTGGTGACCTACTAGATTCAGTGCTACGTTGACGATTTTGAGTGTTTTTTTTTTTTTTTTTTGAAGGGGGCTATGTTTTCTTTGCGTTTGGGTATTTTCTTGTGTTTATTGCTCTGGGGTTTTTATTTTCTTAGCTAAGTTTAGGTAGATTTACTCCTTGCCATCTTAGCAGAAAGATGGAAGAACATAGTGAATTATCCTCAAGCTCTTCAGAGAAGGAGATTTTCACTGAACAAGAGGAAATAATTGGCTATGGCAGGAGAAGATTTTCCCTGAACAATACAGTGTGAAGGAGGAGATCATTGACTATGGTAGCTATGGATATGTAAAGTTGGCCTAGCACCACCTCATAGACACTGAGGTGATAGTAAAAGTAATCCTGAAGGGAGGGTTCAACAATTTTCAGATTAAAAATGAGATGGAGAGCCTGGGAAGGTGGCTCAGTGTTAGATGTTTGCCTTGCATTCATGAGGCCTGAGTTCATTTCCTCAGCACCACATAAACAGAAAATGCCAGAAGTGATGCTGTAGCTCAAGTGGTAGAGTGCTAGCCTTAAGCTGAAGAGCTCAGCGACAGTGCCCAGGCCCAGATTTCAAGCCCCAGGACACACAAAAATTTTTTTAAATGAGATGGACATTATTAAGATTTTCTATCACCCACACATGATCAGGTCATACCAGTTGAGGGAGAAGGATGAGCACCTATACCTTGCATTGGAACTGGAAATCCAGAGACCTTCTAAGATAAATGTGAAAATCTTACCACTTATTCAAGAATGAAGTCAGATGATTGTTCAGACAGATTTTGAGGACTGTGCATTACTTTAACGAATATAGAAATGAACACTGAGACATTAAACCCAACAACATCGTGTTGGATGACAAAGGCAATGTGAAGGTCAATGACTTTGGTATGAGTATAAGGATTTCCCAGAATAGTTGCTGAAGGACATATTCCATACATTAATTTTGTCCCTAAAAAATATTTCTGCATGAAAATTACAGTGGCTACAAAGTAGACATCTGGTGCTTGAGAGTCTCATTTGTATTCTATGAGGATGGCAAATTTTCCATTTGAATATATGAATTTTAGCCAGATACAGGTAATTGTCTTGGAGGTCACATACATTTCTCCATTCACCTGTACCCAAAAAAACAAAATATCATCTTGAAACGGTAAACTGCAGACCCAAATCAGAGGCACAGTATAGAAAAAAATGGAGATTGGCTCAACCAAGTTGAGGAATGTTTCTTATGTACTGATGAGTCAATATGTAATGCACTAATCCCTATTATTCTTGCACTCATGTTTGACATGAGGTACAGCCTGCCTGGTATAAACAAAATGATATTGGACAGGACATTAAATGAAATCATGGTCATCTATTTTTTATTTTAAAAAAATGCCAAAGCAGAATGACAGCACTGAAATTAAATCATTGCCTTCTATTTTTTCAGTGTGCCCATCTCCTTCAGATATATAGTATGTATATATGTATATATCTCACAAATATATTACATATTAAATATATTACTTATAATTATATGTGAATAAATATATATAATTTTGGAGATGCAGTTTCATGGAATTCTCTGCTTTTGCTTCAAGCCAACATTCTCCTCATCTGAACCTCCTTAGGAGCTGGGATTATAGACCAGAACCAGGCAAAAGATTTCCTAATAAATGCAACAGAGAGCCTGTCTTTAACTTCCAAGAAATACTAGAAACTTGAAGACAGTAGAATGATGAATGTAACAAAAATCACTTAACAGTGTAAAATTTCCAAAATTTATTTTATACAATAATTAGGGGACACTGTTATTCGATTTTTTCTTGAGAAAAAATCAATAAAAAATTAAAGACAGATATAGATATCAGTTGGAAGTGTGAAAGTAAGTGGATGGCCCATAAGTTCAAGTCCTAATACTAACCCATAACCATATACTAAATTAATTTTTGTAAGTCTTTTATTGTAAAAATACTGTATAGAGGGGTTACAGTTAAATGAGCAAGGTAACGAGTACATTTCCTACCAAGCATTGTTGCCTCCTCCTTTGTTTTTCTCCACCATCCCATCCCTCCCACCTCCACAACTACTCCACCTACCTCTGAAGTTGAAAAGTTCGTTTTTAACGTAATGTCTTGTACATCGCATTTTTACAATGGGTCAACCTGTATATCTATTTAAGCATTTTCTGTTTTCCCTTAACCTCCCAAAGTAGAGAAGTGTATATACAAGATGCAAGTCACCAGAATCAAATACAGTGAATACAGGGGTTTTACCGTGGGGGAGGAACGTACAACACAACCAAAAATCACATGGTACCTTATAAATATATTAGAAACAATAGCAAGAAAGGAAAAACCACTTGTGTCCCTATCTTCGGGTTCATTTCACTTAACTTCATCGTATCTGATCACATGTACATAGATTTGGAACTTTTCTGCTTGTCCTAGTCATATACTAGTTATTGTAAATAAGGTAAACCATGGGACCTGTTTCTTTGGGCATGCCTTACTTGACTTAACATATTTTTGTCCAAGTCTTTCCATTTCCTAACAAATTGGAAGGTATCATTCTTTCTGATGAAGACATAGAATTCATATCTCTCTCTCTCTATATATGCATATATATATATATATATATATCATATTTTCTTGATCCATTCATCTACTGAGGGGCATCTGGATTGGTTCCATATCTTAGCTATGTTAAATTATGCTGCAATAAACATACTTGTACTGGTAACTTTAGTATGATCTTGTTTGTGATCATTTGTGTAAATGCCCGAAAGTGGGATTGCTGGATCATAGGGGAACTCTATGTGGAGACTTTTGAGGAACCTTCATACTGCTTTCAAATGTGGCTGAACAAGTTTTACACTCCCACCAACAATGCAATAAGGTTTCCTTTTGGCCATATCCCCTCCAGCATCTGTTGTTATACCCATTCTAACAGGTGTAAGTTTGAATCTCAATGTTGTTTTGATTTGCATTTCTTTTAGGGCTGGAGAAGTTGAACATTTCTTCATGTGTCTATTGGCCATTGTTATTTCCTCTTCAGAGAAGTTTCACTTTAAGTCTTTAGCCCACTTATTTTTATCAGGTAGTTGTGTCTTTGAGGATTTGTTGTTGGGGGATTTCATTTTTTGAGTTCCAAGTATATTTTAGATATGAAACCCTTGTCTGTTGTATGGCTAGTGAAGACCTTCTCCTAATCCATAGGATTTCTATTGATTTTGCTAGCTGTGACTTATGCCATGCAGAAGCTCTGAACTTTCATGCAATCCCATTTGTGCAACCGTTCTTTGAAGTTGTGTTTCTGGGTCTCTATTAAGAACATTTCGGCCTGTGCCAAGAGACCTAGGGTTTCTCCTATTTCTTCCAGTAATGTTTTCAAGGTATCCGTTTGACTCTGAGGTTGACAATTAATTTTTTAGGCCAGTACTTGTTTTCTTTTCCATCTTTTGTGTTCATAGGAGTGTGTGTATTTTGTGTAAACAGGCTGCTCTACAAGGTATCATTCCAGGTCATATAGTAGTTATTAAATGGCTCTATGTAAGTATTTTGTACTCACATAGAGCTTTCCAATGACTTACTTACATAAATCTATTAATGTTAATTATCATGAAGAATGTCAAACCTCTATTTTTGTGCCCATCTCCATCCTTGTTCTCCTTATTGTCTAGCAGTTTATATCACAGTCAGCATAACTGAAGCTGGTGCATGGAACAGACATGTACTCGTTGGATCCTGGCTGTGAGATGGCCCCAAATACAGCAAATATCAGAATCAATGAGATCGAAGTAATTGTCCCAGGTGCCTAGTTGTATGAATGTCCTCAGCTTCCAATAGTCTCACTTGCTTCTGTCAGAAACGTGGTGATGGTCTGTCACCATCAAAATTCACACTGAAGCTTAACTTCTCAATGTAGCAATATAAGGATGTGGAACTTTTAAGAGAAGTTTCAGTCATAAATGGATTAATGCCATCTCATCAATTCTCAAGGGACTAACAGTGTCACTGTTAAGTTTTTGAAATCAACCTATGCCCCTTACTCCCTGTCATTCTAGCATGCCATGATGCAGAGATGCTCTGTGATATGATGCACCTAGGGGAACTTGTCCCATGTGCTATCATGTGATTTAGACTTTCCAGCCACTGCTATAGTGAATGAAATAGACCTTTTATTCCTTAAGAAGGATACAGCTTCAAGGATTTTGTTAAATGACCAAATGAACTTAGATGCTATTCTTTTTATGTTTTCATGGAACTGAGGATTAAACTGAGGGCCTTACACTTACTAGGCAGATATGGTACCAGTTGAGCCTGCATGCTCCCAACCCTTTTTATTTTTTAGTTTGCTTTTCTTATAGGGTCTTGTGATAACTTCAATTAAGCCACCCTCAGTACCCAATCCTCCTATACCTCTACATCCCAATATCTGGATTTACAGGCCTGTGACACCACAGTTTGCCCCTTAGACTATGCTATTCTTTTGGGGAAAGAGATACAGACCCCTGAGATGCTTATGTGGTTTTGTGTATGTGTGTGTGTGTGTGTGTGTGTGTGTGTGTGTGTGTGTGTGTGTGTGTGTGTGTGTGTATTCACGGGAACTGTTCTTTGTGATTTACTTATTACTGAGGGTGAGTATTCCTAAAGAATCTGTATTAGTAATTCCTTTCACTGAAAAAGAAATGCTTCTCTTCTTGCAAGTGGTTCTCAACTGTATTCTTAGCTCTTCAGAATGCTGAGATTTGGGGATAACATTGTTAAACCAGGTGAGCCAGGAAAAGTCCATGACACCCTTTTCTCCAATTAATCACCAAAAAAGTCAAAAATGGAGCTGTGGCTTAAGTAATATATTAGTATTCTTGAAGAAAAATATAGGAATAGCAACTAGAGTCTTATTAAGGTTCAGGACCAGTACCCGTAAAAAATCTCCAGCTAGCACTTGTGCTATTACAATGAGCTCTTGTGCTATTACAAGTCACCATTATATCTAATGGATTATCTCTACAGGACAGTTGCAGTAAAAAAAATATCTTGTATTTCTTCATAAGATATGTTCTTTCTGGACCAGTTTTATGCCCCATTTTTCTCTCTGGAATGATGTCTTAATTTTGAAATAGAGGAAAAATTCAGCGGGGAATTTGCTTCTGAATCCCTCCCAAATGCATTATTAACATGTTCTTTTTTATTTTTTGGCAGTCTTGGGGAATGAACTCAGGTCCTGGGCACTGTCACTGAGCTGCTTCTTTGCACAAGGCTAGCACCCTACGCACAGCGCCACTTCTGGCTTTTTCTGTTTATGTGGTACTGATTAATTGAACCTAGGGCTTCATTCATGCTATGCAAGCACTCTAACACTAAACCACATTCACAGCCACATGTTCTGTCTAAAATATGTCTAACATGTTTACCTCTGTCCCATCTCTGAACCCACTGCCACTGCTCTTGAATATATCCTGTTTAACTCCTATTTTTAATTCCCTATAACTGCCAAATTATTTTCCACTCGACCTAAGGAACTATCTTAAATTTCACACTTCATTGGCTAAAGTCAAACAATAACTCAACATTACCAGTATCTACAATTGAGGACAGAATAATAAAAACCATTTTCCACATTTTTTTTCGGCCGTGGGCTTGAACTCTGGACCTTGGGCACTGTCCTTCAGCTCTTCAGCTCAAGGCGAGTCCTCTAACACTTGAGCCCCACAGTGCCATTTCCAGTTTTCTGAGTTTATTGGACATAATAGTCTCTTGGCCTTTCCTGCCCGGGATGGCTTTGAACCGACAGCCTCAGATCTTATCCTCCAAATAGCCCCAGTGCCCAGCTAATAAATAGCTTTTCATATGTATCAGGTGATACACAACAACTCAGACCCTTGGGAAGTCTTTTATCTTCCAGTCTGGCCAGGATCTCACTCCACAATATGCTCCGGTAGAAAACAAAATTAAAGAGATTCTACAAATGTAATTGGTTCCCACAAGAGTTGGGTATAAGTTATTTCCAAGGAGTGAGTGCAAATTAAGTCCTTTCTAGAAGTCAATGACGCCAACAGAATGAATCAAGCAGTAAGGAGAATATGTTTGTCAAGAAAGTATGGGGGGTGTCTAGGAGCTGACAACAGTGACTGTATGATAGGTGACTAGAAAGCAGAAACCACAGTCTCACAACCACAGGACCTACATCCAACCAGGCATCCCTTAAGCTTGTAAGAAATCCCCATATTCCACGAGAGACTATAGCCTTGTGGCCCTCTGCTAGAAACAGAGCAGCTGCTATAGACATACCACACCCAAACTACCAGCCCAAACTTCTAACCTACAATATTTGGTATTCAATGGATGAACAAATAAATTTGGGTAATTTGCCACATAACAAGACAAAACAAATGCATCTCTCAGAATGTTGGTGCCTCACACCTGTAATCCCAGCTACATAGGTGACTGACATCTGAGGATCCAGATTTAAAGGGATATCAAGCAGCAACGTCTGTGATATTCATATTGCAAATAACTAACAAAAACCTGGAAATGGTGGTATGGCTTAAGTAGTAGGGCACCAACCTTAAGGGAAAAGATAAGTAAAAGCACAAGACCCTAAGTTGAAACTCCAATACCAGCACACACACACACACACAAAAATAAAACCACAAAAAAGAATAGAAAAATGAAAACATTTGTTGAAGACCACTTGGTATTTTCTCTACTCTGTGTAAAGCTCCAACACCTCTCAAACTTTTTCCTTGTGCTTGAAGTAATTTATTAAAATTCTATAACACCACCATAAAAATATCTAACTACACAACTACACAAATGTGTTGGCCACACACTTTTCTATATATCATATTGTAATTGTTACTGCAAACAAAGTAACTTTCCTACTAATTTAGTCTAATTAATTACAGAAATTGGATTTGTATCTTAGTTTAAATTAAACTTCTTAACTAATCAAAGGGAAAACTTATGCTATATCGTCAGCTACATTCCTTTCTGTCACTTTTCCTACAAATGAAATTAGTTGATTGCAGCATTTAAAATTCCTATATCCCAAATCAATACGAGACTGATTAAAACTAAAAAATTTAAAGTGTTTTCAATTCCTGTCTCATTTGGACAAAGTACTTAAAGATATCTTTGTACTTCCATAGAGATATCATATCCAAAAGAACTATAAACTCTGACCTACGTCTATAAACATCCCATGGAAATTTCTAGAAGATTCCATTTTTCTTAGAACAATGCAGGCTACCAACAAACTCACTAATGGTGAGAAGAGAAGAAGCAAGTTTGCAATGACATTTTACAAAAGCCTTATTCACATGTGGATACATACAGAAAGCTGTGAAATATTCAGGTATATCTGGAAAGAAAAGGAACTCACCCTTCTAAGAGAGCAAAACCCTTGGCAGGAACTACACATAACTGCACTTTAGCTCTTTACTCAAGCCTGGTGCTCTACCACTTGAGCCATACTCCATTTTTGGCTTTTTAGTCATGAATTGAAGACAAGAGCATCATGATCTTTCCTGACCAGGCTGGCTTTGAACCTTGATACACAGATCTCAGCCTCCTGAGTAGCCATCATTACAGGAATGAGCCATCAATGCTGGCATTAGTGACAGGCCAACCCAATGATTTCAAGCCCCAATACCAGTACAAAAACCAAAATCACAATCAAACTTAATAACCAATAAATATACTAATAGCCTATTAAACCAATATAATTAAATGTGGAGGAATGTGAAGGACATCAGAAAATTATTATCATTATTAGCTTCTCTGATTTTTTAAAAATTAAAATTACTTTCCTAAAATGTAAAATAACTACAGAAGACCCCTGGTACCAAGGTGTATTTTCAAATGAGATAGCTGTTTAGGACAAACTGAAAATGCTGAGGAAAACAAAGAATTTTAGAATTCAATGATTACTACACAGAAAATATACGTGAGAATCTGTACTTTGAAACTGCTTCAAGTAAATACAATAATTACACATAAAACGACTGTTCTTATCATTAATACTCCATAAAAACAGGTCTACTTTATTCCCTTTATCTAGGAATGCTCTGAATATTTTCTTCACTTTTCAAAAATGACATTAAAATGACTCCGTCTTTCAACAACCCCAAATTTTTTATCTTGGCATTTATAATAAATATATCAAGTATCTTCTTTGGATTTGTAATATCATAACAACTTTTAAATTGTTCTTTTATCTTTGATGCTGAGGGGAGTGTATTTTCACAAAAGAGGACAGGGAAACACTGAGTAGATCACTTGATTTAAATGTAAGTGGATTACTCTGGAGGCTGAGATCTGAGAATCATGGTTGAAAACAATCACAGACAGCAAAAAAAGAGACTCTTATCTCCAACTGAAAAACAAAAAGCTGGAAGCTGTGGCTCAAGTGGGAGGGCGCTAACCTTGAGCAAGCAAAATCAAAAGGGTGATTGGGACAGAGGTCAGCACCCAGGGCCAAACTTCAAACTCAAACATCATCACACATATACACAAATAAATCTGACAACAATTCAGATTAATATCATCTGAACTGCCTAATGGGAAATGTGCATGAGAATTTAAAATATATATATATATATATATATATTTATAAATATATTTATTTTTAAGAAATACATTTTTGCAAAAAATACATTAGCATTTTCAATTATGGTTAAAACTTTTACATGATTGCCAAGCGTCGGTGGCTCACACCTGTAATCCAAGCTACTCATGAGTCTGAGATATGAGATTGTGGTACAAAGACAGCCCATGCTGAAAAGTCCTTGAGACTCTTATCACCTGAAAGTTGGAAGTGGAGCTGTCGCTCAAGTGAGCACCAGTCTTGGGCTGAATCACTGAGGGACAGTGCCTAGGCCCAGATTTCAATCCTTATGACCAAAATTAAATTTTTTACATGGTCAAAACACAGGTAAAAATTCTGGGAATATATTGGCTGGCATACTTCATTCTGCCTTAACAAAGGAACTTCGTGTTTGGATTTGGAAACCCTATTATAAGATCATTTTTGCCATAGCATCATTGTGGTTCAAGTTAAAGTGTTTGGCCTACAAAAGGAGGCTTGTGGTCAAGATATGAAAATTTATCTTAAACCATTAATGCAACTGAATTGATCTCTTTTGTGGTGAAGTTCCTCAAGTCACTCAATGTTAAGATGTCTAGGATGACACATACATTAACTCACAACCTTTCAACAAATCTAAACAGTCAGACTGAGCATGGTGGATATTGCTAGTATGGAATGTAGCATGCAAGATAGAAAAGGAGGAACCTGAGGGGAGCTTCAGACCACAGCAAACTCACTTGAGATGAACTTATGTTCCTGATGAGTAGATGTTGAAGGCAAAATCACTAAGTTTCCAAGGATATGCTGTATTCCTCAACAGCTATATAGTGAAGAAAAGCCTGTCTTAATCAGTTTCTACCAACATTTCTATTTCTATATCAGTTTCTACCAACATTTCTGTTTCGAGACTATGACTGTGTCTAACTAGATTACTCAAAACCTAAAAATTTGAAACATTCCAATACAGTGGAATATAACATTTTCTTTCCATCTTACACTCACATGTAAGGAGAATTTAAAAAAGATGTTCTGGTGCTGGTTTATAGTTCATTGAGAGTTCTTGACTGGCTAATGAAATGTCCTGGGTTCAATCCTCATTAATACAAAAGAAGATACAAAATCAGGAGGCAAAGTCCAGAAAGTGGAAAGTAATTCAACTAAAACTCCTGAAATACAGACAACTCTCCTGGGATGTGTTAGGAAAAGAAGAAGAAGAAAGGCCTCCACTGGCACCTGCCATAGCTAACAAGTGTGTTATATCTGGACCAGTCAAACCTCAGGCAATCAAAACTGAAGAAACCAAACCATAAAGACTGTGGTTGACTACAGTGTATTGAGAGATGAGGGAGGGAAAATGGGGAGAAGGAAGGCTGGTAATGACATCTGACCATGGTACCTGGGCTGAGAGTGACCAGGAAGATGGAGGTCTAGGAGGTGAAGAATAATAGACCCTTGGGCAGTGAATTTTTGTACGCCCTAGAAGCTGTGTTCAAGCCCCAGTTGTGGAACAACATAGAGGTAAAGAAAAGGAAGAGAAAAAACAGAAAGGAAAAGAAAAAAAAGAAAGAAGGACTTATCACTTGAGTGCATTTTATACATTAACTATGTCTCATGGGTATAGGTAATATGAATCTGTTACCCCAAATATGGGTTATTCTATCAATTGGTCTTCACTACAAACCTTTTCCCAGGGTGCCAGAGAGTTTTGCCCCTGCCAGGTGAATAGTTAGATGGAGTTTCATTCCTTTAGTCTATATTTTGGGGCATAGGGACTCTAGTAGGCTGGGCTTACCACCGACAGATCACAGCACACAGCACATGGAGAGAGCTCTACTGGACAGCACTGTTTCTGTTAAGTGGACCCAACCCCTTTTCTTGCTCCCCTACTCACTTCTCCACTCTGATACGTACCTTGCCCATTACCTCCCCATGTTTTCCCAGCCTACCACCCTGCTATGAGCTCTACCCCCCATTTTGGATCAATCCCCTTCTTGATGTCAGACACCCCTCAGTGCTCCATTCATTCTCCTGACCCACCCATCTCACAGCCCTCACTGCCTGGCCCTCCCCTTCCGTGTGAACACAGGCATGGGAAAGGGGATTTGCATATGTCCAGCACTTACTACATAATGCCAGGTGCCAGAATGTTCCAAACATGAGCTATGGCTGCCACAGAGAAGGAAGGGCCAGGTCAGACTCTGATCCTCCTCCATGCCTGGCTAAGCCTGGCTAAGCCTGGACAGCCACAGGGCTCTCTGGTTTACCTGACTTCACTGGTGGTTGTGGGGCTGGAGATGCAGACCTCACATCCATCTCCTCAACCAGTTCTGTGCCTTCCTGAGGGATATTTGTCTTCACTGTGTGGACCTCCATCTTCCTATTCAGTGTGGGCCTAGCTGTGGGCACCATCCCATGATGACCCTGATATGAGGTGAGAGAGCTCCCCTCCCTAAACCCCTCTCTATTGCATTATCTTCTCTGCTCCTCTATGGGAGCCTCCCATCTCAGCTCGGTTTCAACTGAAGTGGCCCATCCCTTCTTCCTGGGCCCCAATATCCCCTGCCAGAATCCCACTTCGACCACCACTCGGCACCCCCACCCCTGTCCCCTCAACACATGGGCCACCCCTGCCCACTTCTCTGGCCCTCCAGTGCCCCAAAAACCTTAGTTGGGTTAGGGGTGTTGGGACCCATCTGCCAAAGACAACCCTAGAAGACCCAGGTTCAAGGTATCGGGGCCCAATTCCGCCCAATCTCCTCCTCTCCACCACCGATGGTGTGAACCTCACCCTCAACCTGGCCCCACTCCTCTCAGTGTAGGAAGATTTGTGGGTGAGGGAATGAACCTCCTCCATAGAAGGAAGATAGGGACTTAGAAGTCACCCCCATCCCCTCTTGGTCATGCCCTCAGTAGTCACCGGTTGTTATGAAGCAACTTCTGGAGGCATTGGAGCTGAGAAAGCTGTTGCATCTCCTAACTGGTGCTGCATCTGTTGCAGAGACATGGTCCCCCCAGTGCCTCTTAGGTATCACCAGCCAGCCAACCTCCACTTTCAAGGACACTGTGCAGTTAACTGCTGGAGCCATCACCAAAGACCCAGATTCAACGTAGTGAGTCCCCCTCCTCTCGCCCCCTTCCATTGCCCTCTTCTCCATTCTCTCCCCTGCCCCCCAGCAGGAGCCATCCCTAGGACAGGGCTCTTAAGTGTTAAGTGAGCTGAATCCCTCTTCTTCTCCCCTTTCTATTACTAGGTTCTCCACTGGAGTCCCCTTCCTCATTATCCCCCTGCCCATCAGCAACCCCACACCGTCCTTCAACTTCCCAAAACCAATTGTTTCCCCTGTCCACCCCAAATCATGCTTCCCCACCCAAGTGCCTGCCTTACCCTTTGCTTCCCCCATTCCATCCCCCATCCCTTACATCCCCTGCCACCCATTCCCACCATTCCGCATCCCAGCCCTTCCTGTATGAAGGGATGTGTGTGGCATGCACGTAAGTAGACGATGCAATTGGACTGAACCAAGGCAACACAGTCGTTGGAGAAGGAAAGCAGGGAATCAGAGTCTTCCCTGTCCACCATTACACCTTTGATCTTGTAGCACATTTGGTTGCTCAGTTCCCCTACATCTGCTGGTACTGGAGCTAATGTTGGTTCCTCTTTATCATGACCATTTGGGACCTCTACTTTCCTGGTCAGTTTTGGGGCCATCGGCAGGAGCCATCCCTAAACAGTCCTGAATCAATGTAAGTGGGGCCTAACTCCTCCCAGCTGGTCCCCCTCTCCCTGCCCACCCTTATCCCCACTCACCTCTTGACCCTAGTGCCCCACCCACCCCTCTCCCTGTCCACCTCCTGGCTCAGCCCCTCCTGTGGGAAAATATGTTCAGGTGAAGGAACATGCATGTGTCCACATACAACACACAGAAGTGGTGCCAGACTGGTCTGAATCCAGTTGTGGTGGCCGCAGAGAAGGAAGGCCCTGGCTCAGAGTTTTTTCAGCATCCCTTTCCAGCTATGACTTGTAGAGTTTCGGGTTCCTTGTTTTCCCCATGTCCACTGGCATTTATGGGGTTGGAGGTGCAGCCCTTGCCTCCCTCTCTCAACTGGTGTTATGCTTGGCACAGCCACTAGGGGAGCCTGATGGATGTTCAGCTTCACCATATGACCTTCTGCTCAATGTGGGCCCAGGTGTGGGAGCTATTTTCAGAGGACCCCATAAGGTACATGAGCCCCTCTCCTTCATTCCTTGTTTTGTAATTTCTCCCCTGACCCCTGTGGGAGAAATTTCAGAACAGCCCTGTTTTGAGAAAATTTGGTTCCACCCCCTCTTCTGAGGCTTCTATAACATCTGTTCCACCTCCTCTTTTGGCTGTGGCCTGTTTTCCTAGGGATTATGGGACAAGAGCTGGGGATGTTGCCACAATCAACAACCCACTACAGCTTCAACTGCAACAAGGAGGTTCTGCCTATGGACCTCGTCATCCTCACCTGGTACGCTTCCATCTTTCTGGTCTGCTTCTTTCCAAGTGATGGTGCCATCCCACATGCCCTGGTTTCGAGGTTAGTGGACCACATCACCCCTACATAGAAACTGATCTTGGGAGAAGGGTTGTGCCCCTGTGTATACATTCATACGAACACACAGACATGATGCCAGATTGAACTGGAGGTGCTCAACAGGACCAAGAGAAGGGAGGCCAGATCTTGGAGTTTCTCCCCTCCCCAACTTGCTTTCTCCACCAAGGTCTGTGTATCCCAAGGTTATAGTACTGGAACTGTGGATGCTACTGTCCTCCCCAACCAACACTCCTTCTGTCCCTGTCTGATATAAGTGGGTGCCCTTCCACTCTACCATTGAGGGAACAAATTGCTAGTAAGGGATTTTGTGCATGAATGCATGTGTTTACTGGAATTTATGCAGGTTGTGCCAGAGTGGCCAGGCAGGTGCTACATTAGACCTAGGAGAAGTAAGGTCAGGTCTTGCAGACTGCCCGGAGGTGGAGCCCAGTTACCTGTTCTTCACTTTGTGGATAGCCATCTTGCTGGTTCCTCCCAGTAGTCCCAGTTACTCTCATCCCAGATACACCAATTTTGCGGCAAGTGTGCCTTCTTCCTGGTTTCTGGGAAATAATCCCCGGGGGGGGGGGGTTGTGTATGTGATTGTAACTGTGCATACCCAAGCTTGAGGTATACACATTTGCCTCTTCCTGTTAAATTGTGGTTCCAAGGGAAGGAAGGCCATACACAGAGTATTTCAGGCTTCCCTTCCCTGCATTGCCCTGGGTTATGGGCTTAGAGCCTGCAAAGATTCTGTCTTTCCAAACCAGTGATCCACCTGCTACAGAGCATGATGAACTCTTATACTTTACTTTTTTTTAATACTGTAGAGATTGTTTACAATTACATGAGAAAGGGTTTACAATTACATGAGGGCACATCCCTTCCAGCATCTGTTATTAGAGTTCTTTTTTATATTAATAAGTTTTTTATATTATGAAAATACCGTGCAGAAGAGTAACAATGACATGAACAAGGTAATGAGTACATTTCTTATCAAGAAAGAAATGTACATGAGTACATTTTTCATCAAGCATTGTTGCCTCCTCCTTTGTTTTTCCCCTACCATCCATTCCCTCCCATTTCCACAACTATACATCCCTAACCCCTGCCTAAATTGGAAAGTTTATTTTTCAACAGTGTTTTGTACATCTCGTTATTACAATGGGTCAAGTTGTATCCCTTATTAAACATTTTGATTTTTTCCCTTCCCCTCCCCAAATTATACAAACATCGAATACAGTGAAATGGGATAGACCGTGGGGGAGGGACATACAAAGGAACAAAAAAAATCACATGGTACCTTATAGGTACGTTAGAAAAAATAGCATTAAGGGGAAAAAAACATCTGTCCCAATCTTGGGGTGCATTTCGCTTACTTTTGTCTTATCAGATCATAAGAACATAGTTTCTGACGTTTTCTAGTGTCCTAGACATATACTAATTATTGTAAATAAGGGAAACCATGGGAACTATGTTTCTGTGGGCCTCGCTTACTTCACTTAACATAATTTTTTTCCAAATCTAGCCCTTTCCTAACAAATTGGGCTATGTCATTCTTCCTGATGGAGGCATACAATTTCATTGTATGTATATACCACATTTTCATGATCCATTCTTCTACTGAGGAGCACCTGGGCTGCTTCTATATCTTACGTATGTTAAAAATGCTGTGATAAATATCGTTGTGCTGGTAACCTTAGTATGGCTTTGTATGTGATCGTTTGGGTAAATGCCCAAAAGTGGGATTGCTGGGTCATAGGGGAGCGCTATGTGGAGTCTTTTGAGGAGCCTCCATGTTACTTTCCAAAGTGGTTGAACAAGTTTACTCTCCCACCAAAAATGCAGTAGGGCTCCCTTCTGGGCACATCCCCTCCAGCATTTGTTGTTAGAGTTCTTTTTTGTATTAATAAGTTTTTTATATTGTGAAAATACCGTACAGAGGGGTAACAATGACAAGAGCAAGGTAATGAGTACATTTCATATCAAGCATTGTTGCCTCCTCCTTTGTTTCACCTCACTATCCCTTTCCACCCATCATCCTCCCTGGCCCCCCAAAGTTGTAAAGTTCGTTTTTCGACATAACATCTTGGACATCTCATTGTTGCAATGGACCCACCTGTATCCCTATTTAAACAATTTTTTTACCCTTCCCCTCGACAAATTATACCAACATCAACTACAGGGAAAACAGGGTTTATACCATGGGGGAGGGAAATACAAAGCAACAAAGAAATCATATTTTAAATATGTTAGAAACAATAGCAAAAAAATAAAACATTTGAGTCCTTATCTTGGGATTCATTTAGACGAATGTCAACTTGTCGGACTGCTTCTGCTTGTCTCAGACATATTCTACTTATTGTAAGTAAGGGAATCCATGGGACCTATGTTTCTTTGGGCCTGGCTTACTTCACTTAATATAATTTTTTCCAAGTCTTTCCATTTCCTAAAAAATGAGGCAGTATTTCTCTTAATAGGAGAAATGTCTTCAACAGCCTTTACTCCTTCGACCCCATTTTGATTCCAGTTCAGCTGCATTACAACCTTGAATTCAGAGCAAATCTGGGAATCCCTAGTCACCATGCGGCTCAGCAGGACCACACGTTTAGGGCAGTAGGTGAAGTCAGCTACTGTGTGGGAAGCAGGGGTTTTTGGTTTAGAGGAGGGTCGCACATCCACTCTCACATGGAATTTGGCGGAGCCCAAAGCACTTCCACACTTGCTCAGTTGGGTCCATCTACCCTTTTTTTTGGGGGGGGGGTCCGGTCATGGGGCCTGAATTCTGGGCCTGGGCGCTGTCCCTCAGGTCTTCAGCTCAAGACTAGCGCTCTACCACTTGAGTCACAGTACCACTTCGGGCTTTTTTGTTTTTGCTTATGTGGTGCTGAGGAATCGAACACAGGGCCTCTGGCATGCAAGGCATGAGCTATACCACTGAAGCACCTTCCCAGCCTCAAAACATTGATGAACTTGATTTCTTTTTTTTTTTTTTTTGTCAGTCATGGGGCCTGAACTCTGGGCCTGGGCATTGTCCTTGAGCTCTTCAGCTCAAGGCTAGCACTCTACCACTTGAGCCACAGCACCACTCTACTCCAGTACCCTTGGTTTTTTATTTTTTTATTCAGTATTGAGTATGGATTTGAAGGAAAAATTCAGATGACACCTGACTGCAAAAATGTTTATAAACAAATAAGCCTAGTCTTCTTACATTTTGGTATAAAGCTGTGAACTTCATAACTTTGTAAAACAAGGTATAGAGCAAATACAAGAGGAGAATAAAGTATGTTTACTAAAAAAATGGGGCAATTGTTGGTGGGAGTGTAAACTTATTCAATCAGTTTGGAAAGTACTATGGAAGTTCCTCAAAAAACTGCACCTAGAGCTCCCCTGTGACCCAGCAATCCTACTTTTGGGCATTTACCTGAATGATCACAAATAAGACCATACTAAAGCTACCAGCACAAGTATGTTTATTGCAACATTATTTATCATACCTAAGATATGCAACCAACCCAGATGCCCCTCAGTAGATGAATGGATCAAGAAAATGTGCTATATATAAACAATGCAATTCTATGCCTCCGTCAGAGTTCTTCATTGTAGCCATTCAAACTGGGGTGAGGTGGAATCTCAATGTTGTTTTCATTTCTTTTATGTCTAGAGAGGTTGAGTATTTCTTCATGTGTCTATTGGCCATTGTTACTTCCTCTTTAGAGAAGTTTCTCTTTAAGTCTTTAGCCCACTTATTTATTGGGCAGTTGTTTCTTTGATTATTTGTTGTTGGGCAATTTAATTTTTTGAGCTCCAAGTATATTTTAGATATGAGACCCTTCTCGGTTGTATGGCTAGTGAAGATCTCCCAATACGTGGGCTTCCTATTGATCTTGTTAGCTATGTGCTTTGTCATTTAGAGTCTGTACAGCTTCATGCAATACCATTTGTGCGACCTTTCTTTGATTTGTTGTGTTTCAGGGTCTCTTTAAGAAAATTTTGACGTGTGTCAAGAAGAACTAGGGTTTCTCATATTCCCTACTTTAATGGTTTTAGTTTGTCTTCTCGGACTCTGAGGCCTTTGATTCATTTGGAGGTGATTCTGTTGCAGGGTGATATATGCAGATATAGCTTTAGTTTTCTACAGGTGATTAACCAATTTTGCCATTTAGTGAAGATGCAGTCTTTCTTCCATTCTATTTTTTTTTTATCTCCCTCATCGAAGATTAAGTGGCTATAGATCTGTGTGTTCATTTCTGAGGTTTAATTCTATTCCATTGATCCACGTAAGTGGTTCTTCTTCCTTCCTGAACTGTAGGAACCCAATTTTAGTGCAGGGGTTGTGAGGTGTGTCTTCGATCTTAAGAGAACTTGGCTTTTTATCTCTTGCTGTCACTTACTGAATAATAGATATTAAGTTGTAATATACACAAATTTGTTGATATTTTCCTATTTATATTTCCTTTGGGAAATAATTTTCCATTCTTAAAACACTCACTTGTTATTCTTTAAAATTCCATGAGTTGTTTTCTACCTTTGCGTCCTTATTTGTTTTAGGAATTGTTTGCAAAGGATTTAAGTAATGGTGTACTTTGTATTTATTCATATAGATAGCTAGCTATCCTACTGGCTCTTTATTGCATAATCTAGTATCTGATCTCAAGTTCCCAGGTAGGTTTGGTTCTTTTTTCTCTACTATTTACTTACTGTGTTTCTTTAGCTTTAATATCAGACTGTCTTGATTACTGTGTTTCAGTGTGACAAATTTTCATTTCAGGTGTGATGTGTCCACACTTGTTCTTCCTCATTCTTTGGGTCTTTGATCTTTCACAATCCCTCCCTTCCTCTATTGTTGGAGACAAAACCCAGGTCTTCTGTGTGGATGGCAAGTGCTGTAGCACTGAGCTACACTCCCACCCAGCTCTTAAGTATTTGAAGCAACAGTCACTGGGTCTAGGTGAGGCTTTTTAAAGTTTCCCTCCAGAATTAGCTTCTCTTTACTTAAGGTCCTTGACTTTGGTCAGGGAATAAGAATTTCCAGAGAAGTCACCATGGCAAGAAAAGTTGGCATAGCTTTATTGAGTAAGCAAGCAAACAAACAGCAGTAGACAGATAGAAGCACACTGTCACAGAGAGAAGCATAGAGCTGTTTGTCATCAGGGTTGTTTCTCTGATAAAGCAAAGTCTGTCATAAAGTCATGCAGGTAATTGTTTATCTTTGTCTTTTTCACTCTTGGTGTTAAAACTTTTGAATTCTTGATTATTTATTTGGCGACTCACTCTTTAGTATATTTCTTCCAGGAAAAAATATATTTTGCCATACAACAGATGTTTATCCTTAAAATGAGGAATGCAGTCTGTTGTTTCTCAGGGTGTATTTAGAAGCAAAGAAGATGTGCTTGCATGTTTCTAAATATCTTGTTTCTTTTTGAGTTACTGTCTGCCATTCCTCAAGGCTTATTTTTCCTAATTGATGGTGCCTCCAACCTATACAAATTGCTGTGTAGGCTTATCATAGTATTGAATTCAATGTCTAGATAGTTTTGATGGAAATTAATACCTACTTGATGCTGTGTATTGCTGCTAACAATTGAGCCATGGTTCTCCTTTAAGCTCTATTCAATTATTTTTCTAAGTTTTAATTTTCTTTACAATGTAAGCTGTATTTTTTGTTAGATAGTTCTTAGTGTGCTTTTCTTGGGTCGTTTTGGTATGAACAACACTGGGGATTGAACTCATACCTCTATATGGGAAGAAAGCACTCTACCACCTAAGTCACAATCAGCTATGGCAGATTTTTTGTTTGTTTGTTTTTCTTGGTCAGGAGGCTTGAACTCTGGGCCTGGGTGCTATCCCTCAGCTCTTCATGTCAAGGCTAGTGCTCTACCACTTTAGCTACAGTGCCACTTCTGTTTTCTGCATGGTTGCTTGGAGATAAGAGTCTCATGGGCTTTTCCTTCCCAGCCTGGGGTTGAACTGAAATCCTCAGATCTCAGCCTCCTGAGTAGCTAGGATTACATGTATGAGCCACTGCCACCTGGCTGTGGTAGTATTTTTTTAACAATTGAAATTATTTATTTTTGTCCTAATTTAAATTAATATTTTTGAGCCATATTCCTACCATTTTTTACCTCTTTTTTCATCCCATGGAATTGTGTATAGGACCTTTATATGTATGTATGTATGTTCCTGCTTCTGTGTACATATGTGCCAACACTGAGGCTTGAATTTCTATAACTTTTTCCAAGCAAGGTTGACAATACACCACTGAAGATATGAGCCATATCTTCAGAGGTTTTTTTGCTGCTTAACTGAAGGTAAGCATCACTATTTTGCTATTTTGAAGGATTAGTTTTTGGATGGCAGTTCAAAGCCAGACTGTGCAGTCTCCTTACCTCTTCCCTCTAATAAACTACTCAGGAAAAGCTGGAAGCGTCACTCTGGCTCTAGGGGTAGAGCACTAGCCTTAATGAAAAGCAACTGATATACAGTGCCTAGGCCTGAATTTAAACCCTGGGGCCAACGGGTTAAAAAAAATAACAAACTCTGAATTGTCTGACCAGTCAAGCTTTAAACCATGATCCTATATATCTTAAGTCTGAAATAGCTGGGATTACAGGTTTGAGCCTTAAGTAATAGTAATAGTTTTCTATTATTATTATTGACAGATTCTTTAAAAAACACATAATGTGACTAACAGTGGCTCATGTTTATAATCCTTGATACTTTGGAGGGTGAGACAAAAAAACCTCGGTTTGATGTTGGGCCCAATGACAGAATGTCTGAGTCTTATTTCCAACTAACAACCAAAAGTTTGGATGTAGAACTGTGGCCCAAGTTTTAAAGTCATAGCCTTGATCAGAAAAAGCTTAGGGACAGTGCTCACGCAATGAGTGCAAGTCCCAGGATCAGCACAAAAAAATTAAAATAAATAGAGCACAAAATAATCCCAGGTATCACTATGGATAGCTTCCTACTTTTCCTAATAGCCACCACAAAGAAAATTAGACAAACCAACAAATTGTGTATCCACAGCCAGATGAAACTTTGGCTGATATATCTGCACTAATTATATTTTTAAATAGTCTTACACTCTTTCATTTAGAAAGTTAGCCTAAAAATAATGACTGTTGAAGAGAAATTGTATGTGATGACTAGTTCAATACATTTTTCAATACATTTTTTAGTTTTATTAAAAGGAGATGTCACCTATTTATTAACTTTTAAATATATATATATATATATATAACATATTTAATAAATTTCAACTAAATATTAACTTCACTGTCCTCTAAATTGAAGTGGTGACCTATATTTTATATCAGAGTGAGTTATTTAAACATTAGGGAGATAACTGAGGCAATGAAAAGGGGAGCAGGAATAAATGTTCCTTTCAGAGCAACTTGGTTTCAGGCTGACCACCAAGGTAGGTCTTCAAGAGGCCAGGGCTGTTTCTCATTCCTAAGGTGCCTTTCCTTGTCTGGTCCTCCTCCCCTTGAGTCTAATCAAAGGAATTGCTTATATGTGTGAGAACAGCAGCAGCTTGATTTAAGGTTTCCTTTAAATCATCTTTCTTATGTTTAAATGCAGGAACTAGAGAAGTCACTGGCTGCCTGAACTCTAACTTTTAAAGAACTTCCAAGTATGAAGTCCAATCTGAGCTGCCACATTGTGGAGGAGGACATGGTGGTGGCAAAGAACAGATAGAACTTTTGCACAGAACATGCACATTCGTCCTCCTGTGTGTAAGTCAGTAAGTCTGCCTATAGGAAACTGCAATGTCCCAAAATTTCAATGTTAGAAAGAAGCTTTAATTTTGTTAGAGTTCTTTTTCAGTGGGATCCCTGCTTCTCCACTGTTCCTTTAGATTCTGTAATTTTAGAAGGCAGCAGCATGCTTAACAGAAACAACCCTTCCTTCCACAGCACTGGATGCTGCAAGTCTGTACACATTTATGGAAAGTTTTGAAAATATCAGGGAGGAGAACAATAAGAGGGATGGCGTTCTAATGGGGTTCAGCTATTATTGCTTAGATGGTGATGTGTTGTCTGTATGTTGAAAAGCCTCTGGCCTTGCTTGAGCAACACTTCATCTGAGCCTAATAGCAGGGGTCACACTGGGCTCCTCTACATACACATATAATCAACTTCTTTTTAGAAATGGTGGGTTTTGTAATCTATTAGAAGCTATCAGATTAACTGCTTGAACTCAAGAGGGTACAGGTACTTAGCTGTTCACTGCTACTCAGGATAGTCCAGGTTAGAATGTCCCACAAGATCTTAGTTTTAGCAGCTTTCAACCAGGATGCAGTCTCAGGTGATGAAATCAGACAGGAGTGCAGTCTACTTCTTCCACAGTGGAGGAGGTCAGGGTAACTATGTAGATTTTCTCCAGGTGACTGTCAGGCTGTAGCAGCAGCAGGGTTTTTTCAGTGGCTCCAAAGGACTGTCACACTCGTGCTGGGTTGCAAATTCCTACACAGACTGGTTAAGGATACATTACATAGGCTTGGCAAGCTGTGGCCCCGTTGGTTTTTAATACTGTTTAGACAATAGCCTAGGATAATTTACCAAAATGACAAACTTTTTACTAATCAGATATTTTGGTAAACAGACACAGAAGGCTTAGATGTAATTATCTCTGACAGATGCAGTCTCCACCCTTGCACACCTGTTAACACTATTCTTTATACCTTTTTCTAAAAAGTAATAAAAATTATTACTTTATATATTTTGCCTCATTTTTCCAAAATGGACTCTGGACTCTTGATCTTAAAAGGGGGTTTATGGGCGAAGGTCCATCTTCTGTAAGTTCTTCAAGCTGACTTGAGGGGCGTTGATCCTACCTTGCAAGGAACTTATAAGCTTAGCTTATTTAAAAAAGAGGCTACTGGGGTGAGATGTCATTAAGAACAATATTTTAACTTTTGACAACTGCACAGACCATTTCTCCAGCTACAGAAGTGTAGCTTGTTTAGCACTCTGGTTTGCAAAAGCATCTTTCTGGATGACTTATGAATGTGATCTCTCGTGACCCTACAATGCCTAAGTTATCTGTGCAGGCCTTTAGAGAGATGTCAATAAAAACACACTCAGTTTTATAATCCCCCCCATTTTTTTTGGACAGGTGAATTTCATGAAGCTGGTGTCAGCTCAGTTAATGCCAATTAGGGCTTTTAGCACATACAGGACTTGGGAATTAAACTATCCCTCACAATTTATAACTCTAGCTCTTTACTACTATCACAGAGGATTGGCAAGTTAATGTCTCTTACAAGGTAGATAGTCATGGACATTAGGAATGCTTACAAACTATCTTCTCATGACCTCCTGGCTCTGACCAATTTGTGAAGGGCCATGCACAAATGACTCTAGGATCTGACATTATTTCTGCCATCCAAGCAGTGGCTTACTGCCTCTGGATGCTCTTCCATTGATTTTGTCCCAGGAGTGTCTTCTCCACACTGAGATAAATCCCTTATTGGCATTTCCCTTAGCTAGTTGCTGGACTTGAACTTGGGTCCTGATTGCTGTCCTTCAGCTCTCCAGCTCAAGGCTAGCAGTCTGCCACTTTGAGTCCCAAAGCCACTCTGCTTGCAATTTCAGCACTCTGTTAGCTGATTAGAGGTGACAGTCTCACAGGGACCTTTTTTGTCTGGGCTGGCTTTGAACCTGTGTGCAGATCAATGAATCATGTATATATATATATATATATATATATACATATATATATATGTATATATATATATGTATATGTATATGTATATGTATATGTATATGTATATGTATATACATATATATGTTGTTGTGAAAATACCATACAGAGGAGTTACAATTACATGAGCAAGAAATTGAGTACATTTCTTATCAAGCATTGTTGCCTCCTTTGTTTCCCCTTCCCATCTCCTCCCCAACCCCCCCACCTACCACGCCAAAATTGTAAAGTTCATTTGTCGACATAACGATTTGTACATCTCATTGTTGCAATGGGTCCACCTGTATCCCTATTTAAACTAAAAGACCACTTTACTCCAATTAAATGCAACAAGGTTGTCAACATAGAAGTACTTTTAAGCATGCTCTTACCTGGAACTTATTAAGAGCCAGAGTTACAACTGACAAACTTGTAAAATCCTCTGTGCTTTTCTCTGGGCTTGCTGCAAACTGTTAAAAACAAACAAACATAAGAGCAAACTGGAATAGCAAAATTATTTTGGTAATCCTAATTTTTCCTTTGTGCACTTTGGGGCAAATGTTCAGAACGATTTTACTTTTAAACTTTATATCCGAAAATCAATTCCTACTTTTTTAAGCCTCTTATCAATCTCTTTTAATACTTTATATTTTAGTTTTCATTTGCATTTCGCAAAGATCCCTTAAAATCTTGAGGCCAAGTGTCACTCATTGTCTCTTGGCTGCTTGTTTTAAAACAAATATACAATAAAACTTTTAAACACAAATGATAAATTTTCCCTAATGCAAGAATTACAATCACCATCACTGTACCAAGAAGCTAGACTTAACACCTTTATGACTTTTAAAAACATATCCTAATTGTAGAAGATTATTGAAAGCAATTCACATTATACAAATAAAATTTTAATCCTCTTTTTAACACCTCTTTAATCTTAATTTTAACACATCCAAGGAGCAGTTTTAGGAATACGAATCAGATCATCACAACACTAATTTTTACCATCATGTTTCCAGTGTCTAGCTACAGGAAAAGGGATAGAACAAAGATGAGCCACTTGGCTCCTCCTATGGAATGGGGACACACCCAATCTGAATCTTTAGGGTTAGATGAACTGTGTTTGTGCCAACTTGCCCTCTTTCACCATGCGTGGACTCCTCCCAGGGCCCATCTCACCATCTGTGGACTCCCCCCCGAACCTGTCCCACCATGTATAACCAGCTGAACTGCATTTCTGCCTCACCCCTAAAGATAGGTCTTCTGTTGGCTTCTAAGTTTTTCCCCTTTCTTTTCTCTTGGTTCTTGATTGAAGTACACAGTTTTAAACAGACAGTACAGGTAACGTCTTTGACAGTGTTAAACTAAACTTTATATTTGTATTTCCAATATTTATCCCCAAATTTTAACCAAGGGAACTAAATCTCAAACAGCCAATACATTTTTGTTAAGCCAGATAACTTGATTACAGTGTAAACAGCTTTGTGCATTTTAAAATATTAGATTTCAAAATACCAGATTTTTAATTTTCAAGTTAAATAATCCTTAAAAAGCATTTTAAGCTTTTTTTGAAGATTCTTCAAAATATTTGGTAATATCCAAACCTCATAACCTTTTGAATTTTAAACTTAAACAATTCTTATCTTGAACATGTTCACACGCATAAAAAACACACTCACACTGATCTTAAAGTGTGCAAAAATTAACATCATTTGTACGTACAATTTCTAAAATCTTCAGATAACAAGTATTTAAGACAAGATTTTCCTTTTTTTTTTAACACCTTTGTTGAGCTTCATTTTCCCAGGGCTTGAATGTTTCCTAAGGTATTTCACCAAATAATCTTTTGAATACCTTTAGTTGGAGGAAGTCTGCGGGGGGGGGGGGTCACCTGAAACTAAACAGGACCAGCTGAATGTCTCTCAATCAGGCTCACAGCAGTTTACACCCTCCTCTCAGGCAGCGTCCATAGGGAGAAAATTCAGTCTGAGACTTGAAGGAGACCAAGCTAGTCCATCAAATTTCCATGCCTCACAGAGGGGGATAAAGCAGAGAAGAACCAAAGGCTGAGTTGGGGACTAATTGGCCCCATCTCATCCTTACCAGAACTCTGTGCTGCTCCCACTCAGGAAGCGGAATCCAGAGTCTGCTGAGTGAGCCTGCAACTCTCACCCAGAACTTCTCTATCTCAGAAAACATAGAACAGAAAACACACCAAAATAAACAAGACAGATAAGTGGCCACAAAGACAAAATCAGATCTCAGTGAATGTGTCAATATCTCACCACCATTCACTCACCAAGCGACTCAAACCCCGTCTACTCACCTCCGGAGGATATTTCTTTTAGATTCCTGCAAACATTGACCCAGGGGCCTTCTAAGATGGAGGAGAATTCCCTGTCATCTTGGGTCAAGAGAAAGAAGTCCCCTCAGACTGGCAGGTTGTCCCCATGCTCACACACCCTCGGCCAAGGCCTGAGGCTGAGATCTAACTGGGGCCACTTGCAGGTGGTCAGAGTCAGTTTCATAATTGACAAAGAAGCAAGTTACAAAAATAGAACTAGCAGGGATTTTTGTTTGTTTGTTTGTTTTTTGAAATATTTAAAATGAAGTAGGACAAGGTCTAGGGATGTCCCAGGAGTGGACACTTTGTCCCACATTTTTCCCATAAAGTAAATCCAATTACAAACATGGCAAGCAAAAGCGAAAGCACAATGAGACACAGACAGAATCGATTATACACAGAATGAGGAGGGATCCCAAAACCAAAAGTTACTTTTTCTCTCAACCTATTTTCTCCACAAGCAAGCACCCATTCAACTAGGCCTGCTAAGACTGGTGGAATTGAGGGGTCCAGGAGTCCCTGGACCTCCTTGGCTGGAGGGAACTCTGGTGCTTCCAGACTCATTTGACTTTTGACCTCATTCTGGCGACTTCGTTATCTAGGTCGACTGCGCTTACGTTGAGGATTTTCTCAGAACTTCTCTCCAACAGCTGAGTGCCCACACACTGTCTTCCATGCCTGGGACTTCAATCCCCCTCAGGCTGGAGCAGCTAAGAACTCTATCCTGGATGATCCCCCATTAAATGTAGTAGGAAGACCCCTACTCAGGCAGGCAAACCCACCTAGTCGTCGGCAGTAACAGACCCCACCACAACAAACTTGTTAACAAAGATGCAACTCTATTGAGGAAGTTCCTACTGTGACCAGTAAGGGCCACAGCACAGGATCGGGAGCTGATACTGCGACCCCTAGTGGCCCCATTCTTTGGTTTTTAAAGGCAAAAACCTATGAGGTTAAGCCTGGTCACCCTCAGTTGACCATTGGGATCATAACACAAACAAAGGATTGTATAGTCATACCAGACCACACACAGGTGGCCAATAGGCAGAGTTTAACGTAAGCATGTGCAAAAGGCAGGGTTTATGGTAAGCAAGTGGTGTCACCAGTTGGAGCCAAATTACAACCTGTTTTATGGGTTAGTCTTTAACTGATCAAGGGTGGGTTAGGTTGTTAAGGGGAGGGGGACCAGATGCATTTTCTTCATTCCAGGAAGTAGGCCAACCAAGTCTAAAATCTCTAAAACAAAGGCCTAGCTCAAAATGGAATCATACCAGCTTCGGCCCCATCTCAGGGTCCACTTCAATTACTATTTATTTAAATGGGGTTTTTAAACAATCCTATTTAAAAGAAATCCACATGTTGGACTGGGAAGGTGGCTCAGTGGTAGAGCACTTGCCTTGCATGCATGAGGCCCTGGGTTTGATCCTCAGTACCACATAAGCAGAAAAAAAAGCTGGAAGTGGTGCTGTGGCTCAAGTGGTAGAGTGCTAGCCTTGAGCTGAAGAGCTGAGGGACAGCGCCCAGGCCCAGAGTTCAGGCCCCACGACTGGACCCCCCCAAAAAAATAAAGCCACTTGTTGACATTCACTGTAAGTGAGTTCATGACAGACAAGGGTAGGCATGATGATATCCAGCAAGGACCGCAATGCAGGATAACAAGTACTCAGGATAGTACCATTCAATTGAGAAGTAGTAGACAAGCTTTGGCACTCCCGTTGCACTGCTAGCAATGGGAAGGCTTAAACCTCTTCCTCCACCAAGTCTTCTTCAAATTCCCTCTCTTCACCAGCAGTGGAATCTTGTCACTGCTGGTACTCAGACAGTAGGTCATTTATATTCCTCTCATCCTCAGTGAACTCCATCTCATCCAGGACTCTTCTGAGCAACACTGCTATGCTTTTAGATACAATTTGGTGAAATAAAGGAAATGTTTTCAATGTTTCTGGGACCCTAAAAAACACACAGGTTGTAAAGTAAGTAAAGACAATGTGGAGGAAGATACATTTTAACCCAACTAAATACTTCTAGAAATGAAAAACAAACCCTGCCTCAATACTGGAAATGTAGTTACTTTCACAGGAGGGACAGGATCACAATGAGGTCAGAGGAAAGCTAAGCTGCAAGCACTTGTCTGCACCTTGCTCACACGTTGCTGTGTTTTCATTTCTGGTATCCTGAAGTGGTTCCCTGTTATTGCCAGGCCTTTGAAATGATCAGAAGCCCTGAGACCTTGCTGGAGGTTATCTCTGCAGGCTGTTCTTTCCCTTCAGAGACTGCTCTGTCATGGAGGGCTTGCAGAGTGGCACTGATCTGAGCTGTTTGAGTGGCCAGGGGCATGACTCCCATGGACTGGAATAGGTGGGTTATGTGTGGATGATATCTAGATGGATAAATGCTCTGTCCAGCAATGGGAACTGGGGTGCCTTGATGTTAGGACCCATGGACCATTATGACATGCCAAATATGAAGTTGTCTGCCCTGAAGCTCTGGGCAGAGGCTAAGGTTCCAGGCTCAAGGTCCACCATGATGTCCCTAGGAACTTATTTGTTGCCTGTGGGAACAAGAGTTGACTTATACCTATATTTGACAAGGAACTTAGGGGAAGAGCTTATGATTCTAAGTCGCTCTCAGCATTTATTACAGAAATTACAGCATTTGGGACATGGAAAAACAAAAGAAATCTTGAGCATGAATCAACATGCAAAAGGTTTCAGCAACTTTAACATTTGCAGTTGTCTATTTCCATGAATATTCATTCCTTTGTTTGGGCATGGTGGCCAAATTCTCAGCTACTCAGGAGGCAAAGATGAGCATCAGGGTTTGAGCCTAAAAGGGCAAAATAAAGATGAGAACCACTTATTTTTGGTTGGTCATGGGGCTGAACTCTGGGCCTGGGCACTGTCCCTTAGTTCTTCAGCTCAAGACTAGCACTTTATCGCTTGAGCCATAGCCCCACTTACAGTTTTTTTGAGTGATTTATTGGAGATAAGAGTCACAGGGACTTTCCTGTCCAGGCTGGCTTTGGACCCTGATCCTCAGATCTCAGCCTCCTGAGTAGCTAGCATTACAGGCATGAGTCACCAGCGCCTATAAGCAAGAACCTTTTTTTTTTTTTTTTGTTAATTTTATTTTATTGTAAATGTGCTGCATATAAGAGTTACAGTTAAATGAGTAAGGAAATTACATTTCTTCTCAAAAATTGTTACCCCTCCCTTTGTTGTTATCCCACTATCCTTTCCCTTCCCCAATTAGCTTTCTCAAGAAAATGAGACAGGTGCCAGGCAACAGTGGCTCATGACTGTAATCTTAGCTACTCTGGAGGCTGAGATCAGAGGATCGCTGTTCTAAGCCAGCCCGGGCAGGAAAAGACCATGAGACTCTTATCTCCAATAAACTAACAGAAAACCAGAAATGGCACTGTGGCTCAAGTGGTAGAGCTGCTTGCCTTGAGCTGAAGAGTTGAGGGACAATGCCTAGGCCCAGAGTTCAAGCCCCATGTCCGACAAAATTAAAAGAGCCAAGTGTGGCTATTCAGTAAGTAGATGTAGGAGGAATTCAAGTATAAGTCTTTCCTGGGGAAAAATATACACAATATATATTTCTTGTCTTATAATGTTACATTAATGGTTATCAAATAGCACATATCCCTGTATTCAAATACTCAGAGGAAACTTGGGCAATTACTTACAATTAGCCATTTAACCTGAGTTGGCCAAAGGGACAGCAGTTAAAATGATAAAATACCTGTTTGAAAATGCCCCCTTTTCTGAACATTCACATAAAGAAAACTGGCCATCTTGCTGGATATACAGGATCTAATAAAGACACAACCTAAAATATTGTTCATAGGAGTGACACAATCCCACACAACCACTTTCAACCAAGGAACTAGAAGATTTCATCTTAGACGTTACTTAAACAATATTTACACAAAATATCAAGGTGAGAACATCCCAAAATGTAGATCCATAAATCAAATAAATTAAATAGCTTTATCCTTTTGTTTGAACTTGTTCATTGGCTTATTACACAGGAAAGCCAAATTCCCATGATTCTGTTTTTATACAGTAATGTAGAATGGAAACTCTTAATATAAAATTAAATGACCTTTACATTGACTGTTACACAAACTCAAAATCTAATCTGTAGACTTCAGTTAGGTTGTCTGTATTAGGAAAGACAATATTAATCATTTAAAACAATGTTTACACATTAATTTTTCTACATCAGAAGAATGCTTTCTTACTTTAAAACCTTAAAAAGAATTTATTGTTGGCTAAGTATTCATATTCAAAATGCTCAAGACCAGAAGTGTTATAGATTTCAGGATGAGACAATTTATTTATGCTTTGTAATTTGGACTATTCTCATGCATATTAGTGACTGAACATCCCTCTTTAAAATTTTAAAATTGGGGAGGGAAGGTTGCTGAGTGGTAGAACGCTTGCCTTGCATGCATGAGGCCTTGCGTTCGATTCCTCAGCACCACATAAGCAAAAAGTAAAAAGCCACAAGTGGTGCTGTGGTCCAAGTGGTAGAGCAATAGCCTTGAGCTGAAGAGCTCAGGGACAGCATCCAGGCCCAGAGTTCAGGTCCCACATCCGCACCCCCAAAAAAATTTTAAATTTTGAATTAAAAATATTTTTTTTAGAAATGCAATCTGTATTTTAAAGAGGGCAATGTAACTAGACTCTGGTTGCTGAAGCATGTAATTCTAGCTACTCAAAGGTCTGAGAATTTAGGATCGCAAATTGAAGCCAGCTGGGGCAGGAAAGTCTGGGAGACTCTCATCTCCAAGAAATTAGCCAAAATAGATGGTAGTGGAGATGTGACATAAGTGGTAGAACATTAGCCTTTAGCAAAAGAAGCTCATGGTCAGTGCCAAGATCTTGAGCTTAGAAGGATGACTAGCACACAATAAAACGGCATTGGATTGTATTTGTTTTTTTACAATTTTTTTATTTTGAAAATACCATACAGACGAGTTAAAATTACATGAACAAGGTAATGAGTACATTTCTTATTGAGCATTGTTGCCTTCTCCTTTGTTCCCCTTCCACCACTCCCCATTCCTTCCCCCCAAACGCCAAAGCTGTAAAGTTCATTTTCTACATAACGTCTTGAGCATCTCAATGTTGGAATGGGTCCACCTGTATACCTTTTAAAACAGTTTGATTTTTCCCTTCCCATCCACAAATTATACCAACATCACATCCAATGAAAACAGGGTTATACCATGGGGGAGATACATACAAAGCAACAGAGAAATCTTCTTATATATATGTTAGAAACAATAGCAATAAAGAAAAACATTTGAGTCCTTATCTTGGATTGTATTTAAATTATATTTTATCAATTGTTTTAGAATACATATTTAGGCAGTCTCATTTTTAATTATGTAAAATGGGGTCATGCCTATAATCCTAGCTACTCAGGAGGCTGAGATGGAGGATGATGGTTCAAAGCCAGGCAGGGCATGAAAAGCCAGCAAGGCTCTTATCTCCAATAAACCACCAGAAAACTGGAAGTGGCACTGTGGATTAATTGGTAGTGCCACTTGTCTTGAGCTGAAGAGTTGGTGGGTAGAGCCTACATTCAAAGTTATTGCCTCATGACCGACAAAAAAAAATCCAGTTGTAGCTCGTCAGCAAGTAGAGGTAGGGGGAATTCACATATAAGGTGTCCTGGGGAAATTCCCAAGAGTATACTCAAAAATTAAGATATCTGGTTGAGTGGCTCACGTGGATACAGCACTTGACTTACAAGATGAAGGTCCCAAATTCAAACTACAATACTACCCCTTTTTTTTTTTTTTTTTTTTGGCGGTTGTGGGGCTTGAACTCTGGGCCTGGGCGCTGTCCCTCAGCTCTTCAGCTCAAGGCGAGCGCTCTACCACTTGAGCTACAGCGCCACTTCCGGTTTTCTGGTGGTTTATTGGAGATAGGAGTCTCACGGTCTTTCTTGCCCGGGCTGGCTTTGAACCGCGATCCTCAGATCTCAGCCTCCTGAGTAGCTAGTATTACAGGCGTGAGCAACCAGCGCCCCGATTACAATACTACCCTTAGAAAGGCACCAACTCCTTCCTTGTCATTAGTTTTCCTCGGGGAATTATTCTGCCATGATATGGGAAGCCAGATGGGAGACAATCACCAGCTGCCTCATTGTAATGTACCTCGATTCTCTGCAGCTGTAAGCTGCTGTCTCCATAGTAGTTGCCAGTGCAGTCAATGCTGTGCTCGTTGTTTAGTATTTCCTAAAACTGAGATGGAAAGAGAAGTGTATTATGGCCTAGGACGTTACGTGTCCGAACAATGCATTTTAAAGTAATTATAAGAAACCCATGTCCTGTTGACACTAATATATTTGTGAAAAATGATTACATTTTCTAAATTAAAAAAGCACAGAAATTGGTGGTATTTTAGTTTTGCTAATCATTGCGATCTGGCTGAATAAAAGACCTCTAGATTCTTCTATGAGTATTCCATCTTATATGATACCATATTCTGTTTGGATTCTATGACGAGAACGTGGCCTTATATGGAGATGATATTGCCAAAGCTGTATCTTTTTTTAAAATTTTATTTTTTATGAACATACTGTACAGAGGGGTTACAATTACATGGGCAGGAAAATGCGTACATTTGTTATCAAGCATTGCAGCCTCCTCCTTTGTTTACCCTTCACATCCCTTCCCAGCCTCCCCCCCACAAGCCTCCCCCTCCCCCCGCACCAACGTTGTAAAGGTCATTTTCGACATGACAATTTGTACTTCTCATTGTTGCAAGAGGTCCACCTGTATCCTTAAACGACTTGTTTTTCCCCATCTCCTCCACAAATTATACTGACATCAAATATAGTGAAAGCAGGGGTTATACTGTGAGGGAGGGACATACAAAGAAACAAAGAGATAATCTTATAAATGCATTAGAAACAAATGAATGAAAGAAAAAAGCATTAAAATACATATCTAAGGGTTCATTTTCCTGACATCACGTTATCTGACCTTTTCCGCTTGACTCATACATATACTAGATATTGCAAATAAGGGAAACCATGGGACCTGTGTTTCTTTGGGCCTGGCTTACTTCACTTAATATAATTTTTTCCAAGTTTTTCCATTTCCTAACAAATGGGGCAATGCCATTCTTTCTCATGGAGGCATAGAATTCCAATGTGTATATATACCACATTTTCTTGATCCATTCATCTACTGAGGGTCATCTGGGTTGGTTTCATATCTTAGCTACAATAAATAATGCTGCAGTAAACATAGTTGTGCTGGTAGCTTTAGTGTGGTCTTGTTTGTAAACATTTGGGTAAATGCCCAAAAGTGGGATTGCTGGTTCATAGGGCAGCTCTATGTGAAGTCCTTTGAGGAACCTCCATACTGCTTTCCAAAGTGGTTGAACAAGTTTACACTCCCACCAACAATGCAGTAAGGTTTCCTTCTGTCCACATCCTCTCCAGCATCTGTTGTTGTTAGAGTTCTTGATTTTTGTCATTCTAACTGGAGTGAGGTGGTATCTCAGTGTTGTTTTGATTTGCATTTCTTTTATGGCTAGGGAGGATACTACAATTCTAAATATCTATTCGCCAAACAACGGAGAACCCAAATTTATCCAAGAAACACTACTTTCCCTCAAATCCCACATAGATCCAAAGACTAATTGTTGGGAATTTTACCACACCATTTTCCCTACTAGATAGATAAACGTGGCAAAAACTCAACAGAGAAACCGCAGATCTACATAGTTGAACTACATAGTTCAACTAGATTTAACAGACATCTATTGAATATTTCACGCAGCAGCATAAGAATACACGTTTTTCTCAGCAGCACATGGAACGTTTTCTAAAGTAGACCACGTTTTAGGCCACAAAGCAAACTTGCCCAAATTCAGAAACATTGAAGCTATACCTTGCATTCCCTCAGACCACAAGGGAATAAAATCAGAACTCAACAAAAAAAGCCACGAAAGAAAGTCGTATAACACATGGAGGCTGAACAACACACTGCTGAGTCACGAGTGGGTCATGGAAGGGATTAGAAAGGAAATTAAACTGTTCATGATATTCAACAAAAATTAGCACACAAATTACTAGCTCCTCTGGGACACAGCAAAGGCAGTACTCAGGGGCAAGTTTATAGCTCTGAGTTCCTACATCAACAAATTGGAGAGAACTGAAACCAACAATATAATGAGACTTCTGAACCTCCTTGAAGAAGAGCAGCAAGATAAACCCCAATGCAATAGACAGAAAGAAATAATTAAAATTAAATCAGAATTAAATGAATTAAAATCCAAAAAACTATAGAAAGAATCAACAAAACAAAGAGTTGGTTCTTCGAAAAACTTAACAAAATTGACAGGCCCTTAGCAAATCTTATCAGAAAAAGAAGAGAACACACCCAAATAAATAAACTCAGAGAGTAGAATGGAAACATCACCACGGAAACAACCAAAATTCAGAACATTTTAAGGGAATATTTCTCAAAACTTTATGCTAATAAGTTTGAGAACTTGGCAGAAATGGACCTTTTCCTAGCAAATATTGACATGCCAAAACTAAACCAAGATGAGTCAAACCATCTTAACAGGCTCATATAAAGCATTGAAATAGAAACAGCAATAAGAGACCTCCCATCTAAGAAAAGTTGAGGACCAGATGGCTTTACAGCAGAATTCTACAAGGCCTTCAAAGCACCAACACACCAATACTCCTGCAAATCTTCAATAAAATTTAAAAGAAAGTTCACTACCGAACACATTCAATGAAGCCATCATAACCCTCATCCCAAAACCAGGAAAGGACTCATCAAAGAAAGAGAATGATAGACCCATTTCTTTGATGAACATTGATGCAAAACTTCTCAACAAAATTTTGGCCAGTCTACTTCAACAATTCATCCAAAAAATCATACACCAAGATCAAACAGGTTTGATTTCAGGGATGCAAAGCTGATTCAATATATGGAAATCAATTAGTATAATTCATCACATCAATAGGAGCAATGATAAGAAACACATGATTATCTCAATAGATGCAGAAAAAGCATTTGACAAGATCCAAAAACCCTTTATGATGAAGGTTCTGGAAAAATTAGGAATCCTTGGAATATTCCTCAATACAGTAAAGGCTGTATATGACAAACCTACAGCCAGCATTATAATAATGGTGAAAAACTAAAGCCATTTCCTCTTATCTCAGGAACAAGACAAGGATGTCCACTCTCTCCAGGTCTCTTCAATCTAGTATTAGAATGCCTACCTACAGCAATAAGACAAGATGCAAACATAAAGGGGATCCAAATAAAGAAAGAGGAAGTAAAACTTTGCCTCTTAGCAGATGACATGATCTTGTATTTAAAGAATCACATGGAGTCCACTCCCAAATTTCTCCAGCTGATTCAAATGTTTGGCAAAGTAGCAGGGTATAAAATTAACCCCCAGAAATCAATGGTTATTCTGTATGCCAACAATGAGAAAAGTGTGGCTGAATTTAGGAAAGCAACTCCATTCGTGATAACTAGGAATTAACATAACCAAAGGAGTGAAGGACCTCTATGATGTTAACTTTAAAAACTTGATGAAGGAAATCAAAACAGAACTTAGAAAGTGGCAAAATCTCACATGCTCCTGGATTGGAAAGATCAATACTGTGAAAATGGTAATATTTCCCAAGGCTATCTACAAATTCATTGAGATACCTATCAAAATTCCAACCTCATTCATCAAGGAAATAGAAGAGGCAATCCAAAAATTCATATGGAACATTAAAAGACCCCGAATTAAAAAACGACCCTCAACAGAAAGAACACTGCTGGGGTAATATCAATACCAATTTTCAAACACTACTATGAAGCCATTGTAATCAAAACAGCTTGGTACTGGCACAAGAACAGACCTCAGGACCAATGGAATATAATTGAAAAACAAGAAATGAACCTACAGACCTATCACCAACTAATTTTCGATAAGGTAGCTAAGAAAAATAGAATGGAAAAAAGACAGCCTGTTCAGTAAGTTGTGCTGGCAAAATGGTTAACTACTTGTAGAACACTAAAGCTAGATCCATATAGTTCACCCTGCACCAGAATCAATTCCAAATGGACCAAAGACCTGGGTGTCAAAGCAGACACTCTGAAATAATTACAGGATGCAATAGGAGAAACTCTAGGTCTTCATGGCACAGGTCAAAATTTTCTTAATAGAGACCCAGAACCACAAAAAATCAAAGAAAGGCTAGACAAATTGGATTGCATGAAGTTGCAGAGCTTTTGCATGGCAAAGGACATAGCTAGGAAGATCAATAGAAAGCCCACGGATTTGGAGAAGATCTTCACTAGCCATACAACGGACAAGGGTCTCATATCTAAAATATACTTGGAACTCAAAAAGTTAAATCCCCCAACGACAAATCCTCAAAGAAACAACTGCCCAATAAATAAGTGGGCTAAAGACTTAAAGAGAAACATATCTGAAGAAGAAAGAAGGATGGCCAATAGACACATGAAGAAATGCTCAACCTCCCTAGCCATAAAAGAAATGCAAATCAAAACAACATTAAGATACCACCTCAACCCAGTTAGAATGAGAAAAATCAAGAACTCTAATAACAGATACTGGTGGGGATGTGGACAGAAGGAAACCTTACTCCATTGTTGATGGTAGTATAAACTTTTTCAACCACTTTGGAAACTACTATGGAGGTTCCTCTAAAGACTCCAGCTAGAGCTCCCCTATGACCCAGCAATCCCACTTTTGGGTATTTACTTACCCAAATGTTTACAAAAAAGACAACACTAAAGCTACCAGCACAACTATGTTTATTGCAGCATTATTTACCATAGCTAAGATATGGAACCAACCCAGGTGCCCCTCAGTAGATGAATGGATAAAGAAAATGTGGTATATATACACAATGGAATTCTATGCCTCCATTAGAAAGAATGGCATTGCCCCATTTGTTAGGAAATGGAAGGACTTGTAAAAAATTATATTAAGTGAAGTAAGCTAAGCCCAAAGAAACATTGGTCCCATGATTTCCCTTATTTGCAATATCTAGTATATGTCTGAGTCAAGCAGAAATGGTCAGATAAGGTGATGTTAGGAAAATGAAGCCTAATATATGTATTTAAATGTTTTTTTCTTTCATGTATTTGTTTATAACACATTTATAAGATTATTTCTTTGTTGCTTTGTATGTTCCTCCTCCACAGTATAACCCCTGCTTTCACTGTATTCGATGTCGGTGTAATTTGTGGAGGGGAAGGGGAAAAACAGGTCGTTTAAATAAGGATACAGGTGGACCCGTTGCAACAATGAGAAGTACACATTGTCAAGTCGAAAATGAACTTTACAACTTTGTTGTGGGGGGGGAGGATTGTGGGGGGTGATGGGGGGAGGCTGGGAAGGGATGGGAAGGGGAAACAATGGAGGAGGCTAAAATGGTTGATAAGAAATGGACTCAATCTTTATGTGACTTAACGCTTGTCCTGCACATCCTCAGATAAACCCGTAGTTAACTAGTAGATCCTACCCCCCATTGTGTACACACTTAATCCACAAATTTATTACTCAATTCAAAACCTCTGAGACTTAAATTCATTAATAGCAGTACTATCTCTTTATACCTATATAATATTTTAAGCATTTTTTTAAGTTTTTCACTTCTTCTCTATGTCCCTTCTCTTCTCTTAATATACTCACATACCTCTCTAAATAGATGGTATTGTAATCTCCATAATAATATTAAATTTTACGTTTCTATTTTTTTCTGGTCTCTTTTCATTTCCCTTTTCCTTTCTTCTTTTTCTCTCTCTCTCTACTTGCATCCTACCCAACCTATTTCCTGCATTGGGATTAGGACATAGTTAACTCTCCCTGTGTCTCTCCACACCAATCAATTCCTATTTTTTACCCACAACTCTCCCTAGCCCTAATAATTTCTGGTTTTCCAATTTCTTCTCTGCGGTTCAAAGCCCATTAACATATAGTTGTTTGATGTTGAATAGATGTATCTGTTGAACTAGATTGTATCTGTAGACTATTGACTGTACAAATGCAAGCTTTGATTGATGGTTGCCTTAAGATAGTGTTCTAGCACAAAACTGGTGCTATTTTCATCTCAAATGGGCAGAGTAAGCCGGAAAAACACAAGAAAAATGGCAAATCCAGATATCTCAATTCCCAATCTTGATAATCAGGGGTCAGAACAGATAATGAATAATCCAGAGGAGAGTTCCCAAATAGCTCTACAAACACTGCTGGCAAACATGATAAATGAGAAGTTTGACAACTTACAAAGGACTCTGTATGAGCGTGAAAGGGAGAGAGAGGAGGGATCCCAAAAGCTTATACAGGAATATCATAAGCGTGAGGAAGCTACTCAAAAACTGATACAGGATTTGCGTGAACAACTTGAGAATACTCAAAGAGAAAGGGAGGAATGGCGTGAGCAGGCTGAGAACACTCAAAGAGAACTGCAGGAATCCAACGAACAGGAGGAGAGAGAACTACAGGAATCCCATGAACGGGAGGAAGCTAATCAAAGAGTAATACAGGAATTGAGAGACCAGGTAGAGAATACACAAAGATCACTAAAGGCATTCCTGGAATCCATTAACAAAGAGGTGAAGGAAGTCAGGGAGACCACAAAGGGAATGCAGAATGGAACCCAACAGAAGGAATGGGAGTCCAAAGAAACCATAACCAATCAACTAAGTGATTTGAGGACAAACACTGAACACCAAATTAAGGAAGTAAAGAAATTCATACAAGACCTAAAACAGAGCTTCAACAAAGAACTTGAAGCCATCAAAGCTGACCAATTAGAAGGAAAAGAGATAAAAAACAAAGTAGAGAGTCTTGACAGCAGGTTAGACCATGCAGAAGATCAAATCTCAGGGATTGAAGACAGCCTAGATATTATAGAGAAAGAACATACAACCATCCAAGACAAGTCCAAGAAATATGATAGATCTATCCAACACCTGGAAGACATCATCAGAAGGCCTAATCTAAGGATAATGGGTGTAGAGGAGCACCTAGAAAAAGAAGTTAATGGTCTAGGAAATTTGTTTAACAGGATCCTACCAGAGAACTTCCCAAACATACAAAAAGATAGGCCTATTCAGATACAAGAAGCTTTTAGAACCCCACATAGACCAGACCAGAATAGGACATCCCACCATCACATTATAATCCACACAGGATCAACTCAGACCAAGGAAAAGATCCTTAAAGCTGTCAAGGAGAAAAGGGTAGTCACCTATAAAGGGAAACCAATTAGAATCACCTCAGATTTCTCAGCAGAGACAATCAAAGCAAGAAGAGTCTGGAATGATGTATGCCATGCCCTAAAAACAATCAACTATCAACCAAGAATACTGTACCCAGCTAAACTCTCCTTCATAACTGAAGGCCAAATAAAAACCTTCCATAGCAAAGAAAAATTGAAACAATACATCTCCAACAAACCAGCCCTACAAAAGATTCTTAAAGATGTCCTACACATAGAAAACAAACAAGACCGCAATAAAGGCCAAGAAACTGCACCCAAACTGAGAATCCAAGAACCATAGGAAGAACCCAGTTTTGCAGCCCCCAAAGAAGGTGGATAACATGGCATGAACTCCCAAATACCTCTCAGTCTTATCTCTTAACGTTAACGGACTGAACTCTCCAATTAAGTGACATAGACTGTCTAGTTGGATTAAAAAACAAGACCCTTCTATCTGCTGCCTGCAGGAGTCACATCTTGCCAGTAAAAACAAACACATTTTCAATGTTAAAGGCTGGAACAAAATCTACCAAGCAAACAGCCCCCATAAACAGGCGGGAGTTGCAATCCTAATATCAGATAAAATAGACTTCAAATTAAAATTCATGAGAAGAGATAAATAAGGTCGCTACATACTAATTAAAGGCTCTCTCCTTCAGGACGATATTACAATTCTAAACATCTATTCGCCAAACAGTGAAGCACCCAAATTTATCAAAGAAACACTACTTTCCCTCAAAGCCCATATATATCCAAAGACATTAATTGTTGGGGATTTTAACACACCACTCTCCCCACTAGATAGATCAACTCGGCAAAAACTCAACAGAGAAAGCGCAGATCTATACAGCTGCATAGATCAACTAGACTTAACAGATATCTACCGAACATTTCACCCAGCAGCATCAGAATACACGTTTTTCTCAGCAGCACATGGAACGTTTTCTAAAATAGACCACATTTTAGGCCACAAAGCATACTTGTCTAAATTCAGAAACATTGAAGTTATACCTTGCATTCTCTCTGACCACAAGGGAATAAAATTAGAAGTCAACACCAAAAGCCACCAAAGAAAGTCCGGCATCACATGGAGGCTGAACAACACACTGCTGAATCATGAGTGGGTCATGGAAGAGATTAGAAAGGAAATTCAAATGTTCATGCTATTCAACAAAAATGAACACACAAATTACCAGCTCCTCTGGGGCAAAGCAAAGGCAGTACTCAGAGGCAAGTTTATAGCTCTGTGCTCCTACATCAACAAATTGGAGAGATCTGAAACTAACAATTTAATGACACATCTAAACCTTCTTGAAAAAGAGCAGCAAGATAAACCCCAATCCAGTAGAGGAAAGAAATAATCAAAATTAAATCAGAATTAAATGAATTAGAATCCAAAAAAACTATAGAAAGAATCAACAAAACAAAGAGTTGGTTCTTCGAAAAACTTAACAAAATTGACAGACCCTTAGCAAATCTTATCAGAAATAGAAGAGAACACACCTAAATTAATAAACTCAGAGATGAGAATGGAAACATCACCACGGAAACAACCAAGATTCAGAACATTATAAGGGAATACTTCTCAAAACATTATGCTAATAAGTTTGAGAACTTGACAGAAATGGACCTTTCCTAGCAAATATTGACATGCCAAAACTAAACCAAGATGAGTTAAACTATCTTAACAGGCCCATATCAAGCACTGTAATAGAAACAGCAATAAGAGACCTCCCAGCTAAGAAAAGTCCAGGACCAGATGGTTTTACAGCGGAATTTTACAAGGCCTTCAAAGCAGAACTCACACCAATACTCCTCCAACTTTTCAATGAAACTGAAAGAGAAACCTCACTACCGAACACATTCTATGAAGCCATCATAACCCTTCATCCCAAAACCAGGCAGGGACTCATCAAAGAAAGAGAACTATAGACCCATTTCTTTGATGAATATTGATGCAAAACTTCTCAACAAAATTTTGGCCAATCGACTTCAACAATTCATCCAAAAAATCATACACCACGATCAAACAGGATTCATTTCAGGGATGCAAAGCTGGTTCAATATAAACAAATCAATTAATATTATTCATCACATCAACAGGAGCAAGAATAAGAACCACATGGTTATCTCAGTAGATGCAGAAAAAGCATTCGACAAGATCCAACACCCCTTCATGATGAAGGTTTTGGAAAAATTAGAAATCCATGGAACATTCCTCAATACAATAAAGGCTGTCAATACAATAAAGGCTGTATATGACAACCTTACAGCCAGCATTATACTCAATGGTGAAAAACTAAAGCCATTTCCTCTTAACTCAGGGACAAGACAAGGATGCCCACTCTCTCCACTTCTCTTCAATCTAATATTAGAATGCCTAGCTACAGCAATAAGACAAGATGCAGACATAAAGGGGATCCAAATAGGGAAAGAAGAAATAAAACTCTCCCTCTTTGCAGATGACATGATCTTGTATTTAAAGAATCCCATAGACTCCACTCCCAAATTACTCAAGCTGATTCAAAACTTTGGCAAAGTAGCAGGGTATAAAATTAACCCCCAAAAATCAATGGCTTTTCTTTATGCCAACAATGAGACAAGTGTGGCTGAAATTAGGAAAGCAACTCCATTTGTAATAGCCCCACAAAAAATAAAATACCTAGGAATTAACTTAACCAAAGAAGTGAAGGACCTCTATGATGAAAACTTTAAAATCTTGAAAAAGGAAATCAACACAGACCTAAAAAAAATGGCAAAGCCTCCCATGCTCCTGGATTGGAAAGATTAACATCGTGAAAATGGCAATACTTCCAAAGGCTATCTACAAGTTCAACGCAATACCTATCAAAATTCCAACCTCATTCTTCAAGGAAATAGAAGAGGCAATCCAAAAATTCATATGGAACAATAAAAGACCCCGAATAGCAAAAACACTCCTCAACGGAAAGAACACTGCTGGAGGAATATCAGTACCAAATTTCAAACTCTACTATAAAGCCATAGTAATCAAAACAGCTTGGTATTGGCATAAGAACAGACCTCAGCACCAATGGAATAGAATTGAAAACCCAGAAATGAACCTACAGACCTATATCCATCTAATCTTCGATAAGGGTGCTAAAAAAATAGAATTTAAGAAAGACAGCCTCTTCAGTAAACGTTGTTGGCAAAATTGGTTAACTACATGTAGAAAATTAAAGCTAGATCCTTACATATCACGCTGCACCAGAATCAACTCCAAATGTATCAAAGACCTTGAAGTCAAAGCAGACACTCTGAAAACATTACAGGATGGAATAGGAGAAACCCTAGGTCTCCTTGGATCAGGCCGAAATTTTTTGAATACAGACCCAAAAACACAACAAATCAAAGAAAGTTTGGACAAATGGGATTGCATAAAGTTGCAGAGCTTCTGCAGGGCAAATGACATAGCTAGCAAGAGCAATAGAAATCCCACGGATTGGGAGAAGATCTTTACTAGCCATACAACAGACAAGGGTCTCACATCTAAAATATACTTGGAACTCAAAAAACTAAACCCCCCAACAACAAATCCTCAAAGAAACAACTGCCCAATAAATAAATGAGCGAAAGACTTAAAGAGAAACTTCTCTGAAGAAGAAAGAAGGATGGCCAATAGACACATGAAGAAATATTCAACATCCCTAGCCATAAAAGAAATGCAAACCAAATCAACATTGAGATATCACCTCACCCCAGTTAGAACGGCAAAAATCAAGAATTCTAACAACAACAGATGCTGGATGGGATGTGGACAGAAAGGAACCTTACTTCATTGTTGGTGGGAATGCAAACTTGTTCAACCGCTTTGGGAAGCAGTATGGAGGTTCCTCAAAAGACTTCACATAGAACTCCCCTATGACTAAGCAATCCCACTTTTGGGCATTTACCCAAATGTTTACAAACAAGACCACACTAAAGCTACCAGCACAACAATGTTTATTGCAGCATTATTTACCATAGCTAAAATATGGAACCAACCCAGATGCCCCTCAGTAGATGAATGGATCAAGAAAATGTGGTATATATACACAATGGAATTCTATGCCTCCATCAGAAAGAATGACATTGCCCCATTTGTTAGGAAATGGAAAAATTTGGAAAAAATTATATTAAGTGAAGTAAGCCAGGCCCAAAGAAACATAGGTCCCATGGTTTCCCTTATTTGCAATATCTAGTATATGTATGAGTCAAGCGGAAAAGGTCAGATAATGTGATGTCAGGAAAATGAACCCTTAGATATGTATTTTAATGTTTTTTTCTTTCATGCATGTGTTTCTAACGCATTTATAAGATTATCTCTTTGTTGCTTTGTATGTCCCTCCCCCACACTATAACCCCTGCTTTCACTACATTTGATGTCAGTATAACTTGTGGAGGAGATGGGGAAAAAACAGTCGTTTAAGGATACAAATGGACCTGTTGCAACAATGAGAAGTACAAATTGTCATGTCCAAAACGAGCTTTACAACGTCGGTGCGGGGCGGGGGGGGGGGGGGAAGGGGGAGAAGGAGAAGGATTCGGATTGGGGGGGAGGGGGGAGGCTGGGAAGGGATGTGAAGGGTAAACCAAAGGAGGAGGCTGCAATGCTTGGTAAGAAATGTACGCATTATCCTGCCCATGTAATTGTAACCCCTCTGTACAGTATGTTCACAAATAAAATAAAATTAAATTTAAAAAAAAATCCAGAGAAAGGAAACACACATAAGGAACTGTTACATATTTTACAGCATTATGTATCTCCTTATATTGGGAAACACTTTTATCTTATTCTGCTATCAATATTTAAAAATATTAATGTATCTCCTCCTAAATTAGTGCAAAATATTGTAATGTTAAATAATTATCATTAATTGGCTATGAACAATTGACTAATAAGTGATTGATACAATATTAGTAAAATAAATTTA
>NW_024871183.1:0-150000 GCF_019054845.1 Dipodomys spectabilis
TAAATATAACTTACATAAAAAGGCTTCAGAAAAATATTTGCTACTAGAATTCTATAGTTTTAGGAAGCATCATGTGTAAAAGGTGAGAAGTAAGTATAGAAAAATGTGTGATCCAAGAACAATAACAAAAAACAATTACTGTTTAACTGAGCAAGGAAACCTTAAGAGACTTTGTAGCTGATGGTAAATGTTTGAATTTTCACCAAATAAAATGGGGAAGCTACTAGCTTGCCCTTTCTATTATAGGGAAATGGGAAGAAGGAGGACCCAGAAGAGAGAACAAGAGTGAAGGCAGTTCGATAAAATGCCCATTAAATCCCCATGTCATTCATCACAGAATAGGAAAATCAATCCTAAAATTCATATAGAAACACAAAAGGAATCCAAATAGCCAAAGCAATCTTGAGCAAAAAAAAAAAAAAAAAATGCGGTGAATGACAGTAATGTGAGCGGTTTTAGGTGCTAGAAGAAAGAAAGGAAGGTGAACAGAGGGTAAAGGGTCATAAACATTGTCAAAATGCCCCATGCACCTGTATGAAAATGAAGTAATGGAACCTTTTGAGAGGTCAGACTGGGAATGGGGAGAGGGGTAGTGATGGAGGGGGGAAGTCTAATGAAAGTTTTCATATATGCACACATCAAAATGAACCCCCTTGTAAAATTAATAAACAATAATAAAACTGCTATATAAATACAGGTATCTATTGTATTGATTGTTTGTTTATCTTTCTGACTATTCTTTTTCTGCCAGTATTGGGATTTGAATGCAGGGCTTTCTTAATCTGGCTTTGCTTTTCCACTCCGCAACTGAGTCACACCTCCACTTTTAATTTTGGCTGGCTAATTACAGCTAAGAATTTCACAAGCCTTTTCTGCTCAGGCTGGCTTTTCAGCCTCAATCCTCAGGATCTAACCTCCTATGTAGCTAGAATTATAGGCACGAGCCAACAGTGCCCAACAGGACTAGAATCTTTAAGGAGCAAGGAGGAAGGAAAAGAAAGAAAGGAAGGAAGGAAGGTAGGAAGGAAGGGAGGAAGGAAGGAAGGAAGGAAGAAGGAAGGAAGGAGGAAGGAAGGAAGGAAAGAAGAAGAAAGAAGAAGAAAGAAAAGAAAGAAGAAGAAAGAAGAAGAAAGGAAAGAAAGAAAGAAAGAAAGAAAAGAAAGAAAGAAAGAAGAAGAAAGAAAGAAAGAAAGAAAGGAAGGAAGGAAGGAAGGAAGGAGAGGAAGGAAGGAAGGAAGAAGGGAAGGAAGGAAGGAGGGAAGGAGGGAAGGAGGGAAGGAGGGAAGGAAGGAAGGAAAGAAGGAGAGGAAGGAAGAAAGAAAGAAAGAAAGAAGGAAAGAAGAAGAAGAAAGAAAGAAAGAAAGAAAGAAGAAAGAAAGGAAGGAAGAAAGAAAGAAAGGAAGGAAGAAGGAAAGAAAGGAAGGAAAGAAGGAAAGAAAGAAAGAGTACATTCACTTCCATACCTCTGGAATGCTCACTCATACTGTCTGGTATTTATAATAAATATAAATATTTGCAAATAAAATTAATGAATTAATTCAATATAAACATAGTACCTAACCACGAACTCAGTATCTTTTCCTTAATGTCCCACAAACACACTTGTTCCCCTACTTTTTATCCTATCACAGTTTAACCAATGAATTTCCGTATCTAGAAACTGAGAAACCATTCCATGACCTCTAGTTTCACTCTTTATAATTCATCCATCAAACAGGTCTGATCAACTCTGCCATTCAAATATTTCTTGGACATATTCAGAATCTTCCACTTCTGCAGCCAGTTCCCTCCCTAGTTCGTATCGCCATCACTTCGTCTGGATAGCAGAAAAGCACCATAAGAGGTGTCGGGTTCTCATTTTTCTCTCCTTTCTCTCCATTCTCCACATTGAACCCCAGCAGCATCTTACACGGAATGCAAATTATATTATGTTATCTGCAACAATAAATCCAGCAAAATTCTCAGATTAAATCTTATTTTCTAAATGGTTTATAAAACTTCACTCAAACTTGCAAAGAAATTTGGTTAGAAAATTAAACTAATTTCAATTCTAAACTAGTTAGCACTTTCTGACTTTTTGGGTCTTCTCAAATGTTCTGTCTAGTACTTAGAATACCATCAGCACCTGCTGATCTTTTTTTCCCAAAATTTACAACATACTTCTTTGCAGTCTTCCCTGATGCCTGACATTGATTATAGATACTTTCTAAATGTTTCTAAAGTCCCTTTGCTTATTGGGTGCTTTATAAGGGAAAGACTTGTGGCTCTTATGGTACATTTCCCTGAGCACCTTAGAACTAAAAAACAAGAAGAAAAAAGAAAAGAAAGAAGCAGGAACAAAATGGTGCTCATTTGCTGTTCACAAAGTAAGGTCTTTATCTTTGGAAGCAGCAAAGCAGGTCTGAGGACTTCATGAGCCAATGAGAAAATGATGAGGGCAAATGCCTATTTTTTTCAAACATAAGTTAAAATTTTATAAATTTCTCAGAGAATTTGTGGTCTCAAAATTATTCTCCTTTGGAGTGAAGCTCAACGTAATTTATGTTTCTAATTTATCTCAGATATTTTATTAATTAATTTAAATTTTTTACATTAGTACAGTAAATGCTCAAAAAAATAAGAAATATAGTTTTACTTCTTTACACAAGCATTACAAAAACAGTAAATAGTCTTCTTTGTTTTGTTTGTTTGTTTGTTTGTTTTTGCCAGGGTCCTAGGGCTTGAATTCCAGGCCTGGATGCTGTCCCTGAGCCTCTGTGCTCAAGGGTAGTGTACTACACTTGAGCCACAGTGCCACTTCTGGCTTTTTTTGAGTAGTTTTATTGGAGATAAGAATTTCACAGATTTTATTGGCCAGGCTGGCTTTGAAACTGCAGTCCTCAGATCTTAGCCTCCTGAGTGGCTAGATACCTACACCCAGCTTAAATATTCTTTTTTTTTAATCAAAGAAGCATTCTTTAAAACAATTGATCTGACTGAACTTAAATGAACAGACACAAACTAGTCATTGAAATTTCTGCTGCAAATTAAATCATCCACCTAGGTATACAACTAAAATCTTCCCATTTTTTCATATGTGCTATTTCTTGTATGTCTTCTAGACTGAGGCAGAATGGTCACATGGTATCTTCTCTTCAAACTCGAAAGGAATAGGAGTAGATGAGTTTAATAAATTCTAAGAGAATTCCATAACAGACATTAAGCCTAAATTGAGATAGATATTTAGTCTCCTTTCTATCTTATTCATTTTAAATGCCATTATGATTTTAATAGTTTTGAAAGTTGATTGTGATTTTATTTCTTAACTATAATTATATAAACTGTATAACTAAAATATTAGAGAATTTTAAGGACATCAAAGAAGTTTTTCATGAAACAGAAGATATATCATTTTACTTCATTAAGCTACTTATCAATAAAGATTAAACAAACTTCTACCCAAGGAAGTCACATGTTAAATAAAGCACTAGTTAAAAAGTCCTGAGAAATTGTATACAGAGTTGACTTTTCCAGCCTCTATATTCTATAATATATATACTATATATTAGTATATTTAATAATATATATTAAAACTGAATTGCATTTGTCAAAGTGTTCACTAACAAGACACTTATTTTTATGTGTGTCATTAAAAAAATGACCTGCAAATTCTTGAGCATAGAAAAGTGCCATCAGGTCATAGAGACAATATAGATCACATTTTAGGCAAACTATACTTAAAATCAAGATGATTATATATTCAACCTATTTTCAAACACTTTTTACAGAACACTATCCCATTAATGGTAACTAAAATAGTTACCAGATGGTGGCTAGATTTAACAAATAAAAATTCAGAACATCAGCAAATTCAAATTCCAAACAAATAAATACTTATTTTAGTACAAATATGTTTCATATAATATTGATGTATGTTTTTGCTTCAAAAGTATGTTCTGAAATTCAAATTTAACTTGATGTCCTGTATTTTACCTGGCAAAACCTAGAACTGATATACTGTAAAGGACAATTTCTGTCATATGACTCAATCTCTGTGTCATATAGTTCAACACATTCAAGATCATTCATCCAAGAGAGAATGTGATCATAAATTGACACCCAGAGGTTAATTAACAACTAATTCTTGGTCAAGTTGTAAAACATCAATACCTCTATCCCTAATGAAGCAATCAATTCAATCAATATAAAATTTCAAAAAGAGTTTTAAACCAATAGGATTTTTGGCAATTTTTTCTATGGTCCTCATCTCATTTTCTACGTGAAGTTGTTCTTAATGGGCTTTATTAAAATTTCTGGTTAATTTAACAACATGAAACTCAAATTTTATGGACATAAATTTAAGTTTGCTAGGACAATATATTTTAGTAATAATAATTTGATTGCAACTCTTAAATCTAATTAAAACTGATTTTATCATACTTCTTCTGAAAACTCTCTCCAATCATTTCCCTCTCACTGAATATCATATACTACCCGATGGCCAAGTCAGAAATATGAATTATTATCAATTCCTTTTCATGCAATGTATATACTTTAAAGTATTCTCCAGCCATTGGTGCAGATCTTAGTGCTCTGTTTGTTCCCTTACTATCAGACAAATATGGAAGGCTTGTGTGAGTGTTGTACATATGCTGCCCTAGGAGGCACACATAGGCAGCAAGTGAGGACTCACCTGGTTCATGTACCAAGTAGTTCTATATGGCAGGTTGTGGTTTCCAGTATGCAAAAAAGAAGTGCTCCTTATATGGTAGTTGCACAGAAGGGAACCACTCATTCTTGAGTAGCCCCACTCCTGACCCACATTTAATACCAATTTTTGCACAAAAAATACAAGAGTCTCTGATCAATGCCACGAATCAGGTCTAATGTATTTCTCATGTGGGCGTAAGTTTGGCTACTGAGCTATCCTTCAGTAAAGGAGTGAGAATTACACTGCAGTTCTCTCACTACACAAACTTCAACTGCAAGGCTATACTAATGATCAGTGACATAAAGAGGAACATGTACAAAAAGCAGAAAGAATTGAGTTGCTGATGACTTACACTTGTGATCCTACTAATCAGAAGTCTGAGATCCAAAGGATCATAGGGTAAGACCAGCCTACGCAGAAAGACCATGAGACTTCATTTCCAAAATAATCATCAAAAAGTAGTTCTGGAGACATTGGCTGAATGAACAAGTGCAAAACCTTGAGTTCATGCCAAGTACTGTCCTCCAAAAGGCTGAAAGAATTCAGAGGAGTCACGAAATAAATCGCTGAAGGAACTCAAAGAAAATATAAATAAGTAACTTAGCAAAGTGAGAAAAAATTCAGGACATGAAAAAGGAATTCAGTAAAGATAAAAAATTCTTAACTAGTGAAACTGGATTCCTGGAAATAGAAGAGCTCAACATATCAAATTAAAAACTTAGTAGAGGTGGGTGAGAAGGTTGAAAGGGTTGACACTGATCAAGATGCATTGTATTCATAAACTGCTTTGTTCAATGGCAATTTCTTTGTACAATTTTAAATGAAGAAAAGAAAGCAAGGAAAGAAGAAAAGAAAGCAAGGAAAGAAGGAAGGAAGAAAAGAAAGCAAGGAAGGAAGGAAGGAAGGAAGGAAGGAAGGAAGGAAGGAAGGAAGGAAGGAAGGAAGGAAGGAAGGAAGGAAAGAAGGAAGGAAGGAAGGAAGGAAGGAAGTAGGAAGGAGGAAGGGAGGGAGGAAGGAGGGAGGTAGGGAGGGAGGGAGGAAGGAAAGAAGGAAGGAAGGAAGGAAGGAACTTAGTGAAACATTTCTCCAGTAGTATGAACGAGTCAGATGAAGAAAAATGGGAAAAAAGAAATATTAATGAAACATAAAAGACCTCTAGGCCACTGTTAAAAGATTAAACCCATACATTTTTGGCATACAAGAAGAGGAGCAGGTTAAAATAATAGAAACATGTGTAAAATTAGAGAAAATACCCCAAATATTGAGAAAAGTCATTTAGGTACAGGGGACTTTTACAAGACCAGAAAAGAGCCACTTTAAGACATGTTACATAAATATTGAACGTACAGAATAAGGATAGGACATTGAAAGCTATAAGAAAATTGACAAGTCACATATAAAGACAAAGTCCTCCAGACTTCTCAATAAAAACCAAAATCAAGAAGAACATGGAATGTCATATTTTAAGACTCAAGACAGTAACTTCTGACATTTCTGTAACCAACAAATTGTTTCTTCAAAATTAAAAGATAAATTATTTTAAAAAACATTTAATGATAAACAAAGTCTGAAGCAATTTGTTACAACTAAATCAGCCCAACCATAGATACTCAAAATAGTCCTACATATAGAAGAAGAAAATAAACATAACCAGGAAAATGCAAGAGTAAATAAGTAAATAAATTGAACACAAATGAGGATTAAGCAAGAGTCAAATTGTACAAAAGCAAGAAAATTACAAGTACTACTATATAAATTCCAATGCAAAGTCTAAATGTTAATGGTCTTTCAAATCAACAGACATATATTGGGGTGCCCCAAGGATTCATGACTAATACTAACTACTCAGGAAATTGAAGTCTAAGGATTGTGATTCAAAGCCAGCCAGAGTAGAAAATTCCAATTAGCCACCAACAATCCAAGTGGTAGATCACTAGCAAAAAAAGCTTAGGAATAGTGCCCACCAAGACTGGCACACACAAAAAGATTGGATTAAAAAACCAAGATCCAGTGATTTGTTGTCTGTAGGAAATACACCTCACTAATAAGGAATAAAAAACAGTGAACAGATAGACAAAAATTCTCCACGCAAATGGAATCCAAAATCAAGCATAATTAGTTGTAACTAGCTGCTGCTTTTTTTCTCTTTCTTTTTATTTTTTATTTTTTTTGGTCACGGAGCTTGATCTCTGGGGTAGGACGCTGTCCCTGCGCTCTTCAGCTCCAGGCCAGGGTTCTACCGCTTGAACCAAAGCGCCACTTCCAGTTTTCTAGTGGTTTATTAGAGATAAGAGTCTCACGGACTTTCCTGCCTGAGCTGGCTTTGAACCGCGATCCTCATATATCAGCCTCCTGCGTGGCTAGGATTCCAGGCGTGAGCTACCGGCGCCAAGCGTAACTAGCTTCTTATACAACAGAATTTTAAACAAAATTGTTAAAAGAGTAAAAGAAAATCATTTACTATGGATAAAGGAAACACTCGATTGAGAGGAGATAGCCACTGTAAACATTTATGCACAAAATGTTGGCAAACTCAATTTCATAAAAAAAAGACTAATGAACATAAAAGTACAAATGAGTCCACCCAATAATAGTGGTGACTTCAGTAATCTATCTCAGAAACAGACATGTTTAAAGACAAAAATTCAACAGGGTAACCCCAGAATTACTGACGCTATTGGTCAAATGGTGTTGAGAAAAACCACATACCCATAGTTAGAACATTCCTATTTGTGCTATGTGCTAAAATCAACCACCTAATGAAACCTGAAATATTAAACAACCTGTGATTGAATAAATGGACTTAACATAAACTACAGAATCTTACATTTACTAGCAGACAAAAAAATGTACATTCTTCCCCATGTAATTGTAATCTCTCTGTACAGTATTTTCACAATAAAAAATGTAAAAAATGTACATTCTTCTCAGTACTCAACTTTCTCTTATGCAAAGCAAGTCTTAAAAAATATACGAAAATATAAATTACCTCCCTCCACTTGTTAAAGAGGCTGCCTTTCCCTAATGTATGCTTTCAATTGTCTTATCAAATTATTCCATTAATATATCTCTATTTTTGTGTAAGTGCCTTGCTATCTTTTTTATTATTATTGTGAAAATACCGTACAGAGGGGTTACAATTACATGGGCAAGATAGTGAGTACATTTCTTATCAAGCATTGTTGCCTCCTCTTTTGTTTCCCCATACCATCCTTCCTATCTCCCCCTGCCAAAGTTGTAAAGTTCGTTTTTCAACATAACGGTCTTGTAGATCTCATTGTTGTAATGGGTCCACCTGTAACCCTATTTAAAAAGTTTGCTTTTTTCCCTTTCCCGCCACAAATTATATCAACATCACATACAGTGAAAGCAGGGCCTATAAAGAAAAACTTCTCTGAAAAGGAAAGAAGGCTGGCCCATAGACACATGAAGAAATGCTCAACCTCCTTAGCCATAAAAGAAATGCAAATCAAAACAACATTGAGATACCACCTCACCCCAGTTAGAATGGCTATAATCAAGAACTCTAATAACAACAGATGCTGGAGGAGATGTGGACAGAAGGGAACCCTATTGCATTGTTGGTGGGAGTGTAAACTTGTTCAACCACTTTGGAAAGTAGTCTGGAGGTTCCTCAAAAGACTCCACATAGAGCTCCCCTACGATCCAGCAATCCCACTTTTGGGCATTTACCCAAATGATCACAAACAAGACCATACTAAAGCTACCAGCACAACTATGTTTATTGCAGCATTATTTACCATAGCTAAGATATGGAACCAACCAAGATGCCACTCAGTAGATGAATGGATCAGGAAAATGTGGTATATATATACAATGAAATTCTTACTATTTTCTTTTTTTCTCAATTTTTTTTTATTGTGAAAATGCAGTACAGAGGGGTTACATGAGCAAGGTAATGAGTACATTTCTTATCAAGCATTGTTGCCTCCTCCTTTGTTTGTTTCCCATTACCATCCCTGCCCTCCCATCTCGCGCTCCCCCTTCCCCCGCCAAAGTTGTGTAGTTCGTTTTTCGATATAACGGTTTTGTACATTTCATTGTTGCAATGGGTCCACCTGTATCCCTATTTAAACAATTTGTTTTTTCCCTTCCCCTCCACAAATTATGCCAACATCAAATACAGTGAAAGCAGGGGTTATACCATGGGGGAGGGACATACAAAGCAACAAAGAAATCATCTTATAAATATGTTAGAAACAATAACAAGAAAGAAATTATTTGAGTCCTTATCTGGGTTCATTTCGCTTAACATCAACTTGTTTGACCTTTTCTGCTTGTCTCAGACATATACTAGTTATTGCAAATAAGGGAAACCATGGGACCTATGTTTCTTTGGGCCTAACTCAAAAAGTTGCAAGGAATTATCTTTCCTTTTGCTTTATTTAGACCATCAATAAATTGTATCATGCCCAATTTCACTGGTGCAGGAGGTGTAGTTCTTTACCTACTGTAGGGATTCACCACTTCATCACTGACACATTCAGATATACTGCTTGATCAATTCTGAACAAAAAACTGTTAGCCATATCAAAATGACGCATAACAGTATCACACAAGCCTTCTTTATTCTACTTGGTAAGCAGAAAATGATATCGAGCCTTAACTATGCTTAAGCTGATACAAAAGTATAAAATGAAAGTAACTTTTTCTTATAAAACATATATTTAAAAAAATTCAACCATCACTAAAAGATTCCACAGGAATGATATTTTCCTTTTGTTTAGTCAGGGTAGAGAAAAATTCCCTTCTGTGATAATTCCTTCTTATAGACTTTTTCCATTAATGCAAGTTGCATTGTTTCTAGAACTATTTGATTAGCAAGACGATTATTTTTCAGCGGAATCTCACACTTAAGAAAAGAACCTCCTAAATAGTAATGGAAACTTTTTAAAATAGGGGTTGAAGTACCTGGCACGCAGCATGTCGTAAAATAGGCAGAGGAGTATCATCTCCACCCACTCAAAATCATTTTAACTATAATTTCTGTATTTGGGTAGTTAATCTAATTAACAACCTGGTATTACTATAAAGATGAGATTGTCATGTTATTTGAAGTGGTTTTGAACAGTCTTTAAGCACTAACCACTCAATTTATTAACAGATTGCTCTTCCTTAAGTAAAGGAAATTACATAATTATTGTGGAGTCTGAAAAATGGGAAGAAATATAAATGTACATTTTATCAAAATCCACAAAGAAAGGTAAAGATAAAATGGGTCTCTAAATATGATAAATAAAATTCCTGAAACTGTATATTAAACGTTTTGCTGACAATGGGTTTTGTAGATCTATAATCATCTTCTTTCTGTTCCTTAGCTTGATGTGATCTAACATATAGAAGAGAAAAAAATGGAAGCAGAATAAGCAGTGCTTAAACATGGGAAGGCTGGTGCTAAACCCTGATAATCTCATGCCCCTTTGGTTGCTCAGGATTGTGAGACAGGAGGATTGCAATTCAAAGCCAGAAAACCAATAACAACCTGGACTGAGAATGTATGGCTCAAGTGGTAAAGCTCTGACCATGAACAAGCAAGCTGAGCAAGAGCAGGGGTTCCTGAGTTCAAGCCCTGATAATTGCAGAAATCAAATCAAATAATAGCCTGGATATTAGAATCAGATTTACTGCGTTCAAATCCTGATTCTACTATGTACTAGTTCCACCACTTTTAAGCCTTATTTAATTATCTGTGACTCGATTTCATTATTTCTAAGACAAGTATCTTAACAATATTGGGCCCCAGTGCAGGTGGACATAAACCATGCCAGAACACTCAACAAATGCTACTAATCATTTGTTAGGATAGCTCTTCCTCTAATATCCTACTTCCCATAAAAATAGTATACAGTATGATTTCTCTATATTTCCAAGCATCAGGAGGTTTTCCAACTCCAAAATTTTCTCAGATCATCACATGGCAGTAACTGTATTATTTTAACCATTAATTTGGGCTGCGAAGCCATAAAAAGCTACTCTGAATTTAGTCATGATTTTAAACAATTGCGTGTTTTCTCTACCACATTATTGGGGGGGGGGGGGGGGTTCCAGTCGTGGAGCCTGAACTCTGGGCCTGGGCGCTGTCCCTCAGCTCTTCAGCTCAAGGCTAGCGCTCTACCACTTGAGCCACAGCGCCAATTCTGGCTTTTTTTTCTTTTTGCTTATGTGGTGCTGAGGAATCGAACCCAGGGCCTCAGGCATGCAAGGCAAGCGCTCTACCACTGAGCCACCTTCCTAGCCCTACCACATTATTAATAGCATTCGTGTAAAATGTAGCAGGGTACATAAGCAGAGTTCAGTTCCAAATGGCGTCCAGAAGTATTCTTACATATCTTCCATGTGGGCATGCGCTGGGAGCACATTTAGCCCCAAGGATTTCTCAGCCACCCACTATAAACACCCTTTAGCATCTCTTACGCTTACTTTATTAGAAAGCTAATACAGAGAAGAAAGTTGGAATAGATATGAAACAATGCCACAGGATTCACTAGCCTTCAGCTGAAGATTTGCCTATAATCTTCAATGGCTTAGAAAAAGTATCCAACTTTTCTTTTCTTTTAATGTTAGATCCCTTGGCTTTGACAGCAAATTTACCAGAGTAAGGAAAGCACTTTATAGACATGCCAGAAAAATTAAATGACATCCTGTTTGAATTATTATCTCCCATCCTCAACAAGTTTCAGACTAAGCTCTACTAATTGCAAATGGGACAACATTCAGCAAACAATGGCTCTGAATCTTTTTGTCCTCTGTAAATAAACAGGTGGCATTAACACAACTAAGACAGCAGTGCTAGTCATTTTCCTATTTGTTCTCAGATCCACTGCAACTCTAATCCCAGATGTTCTTGCTAACTGGCCTGTGTGAGACAGTGAAAATCAATTTGAAAACCCAGTGCAGATTAGAGAAGTCTCTCCATCTCTCCATCTTTGGTTTAGCTCTGTGTCCTCTGTGATATGAGTTCCCATCAGGTAGTCCCAGGTGGCTTTTTGTCATGGCTATTACACTTTTTTCTTCTAGTTCTAGGGATATTAGCACTCCCCACTATTGTTAATTTTGAAGTTTATATCTGATACCCTATTTGGTCTTTCAGCTTTTCTAACACTTGGAATTAAAAAATAATAAACATAATACACTCTGTCCATCTTAAAACTAATACATAATTCTGATAAATGAATGAATGTGTGATTGGAATCACATTCTGCAGGCCAGATACGATCAACCACCTTTGCGTGTTCCTAACCTCTTTGCATGTGCCAGTACAGGGTCTGAACTCAGGGCCTGGGTGCTCTCCTTAAGGGAACTGTTGCTTAAGACTAATGCTTTACCACTTGAGCCACAGCTCCACTTCCAGCTTTTTGGTGGTTAATTGGAAATAAGAGTGACCTGGAATATCTCACCTGGGATGGCATCAAAACAGGATCCTCAGATCTCAACTTCATGAGAAGCTAGCATCACAGGTGTGAGCCACTGGAGCCCAGCTGCTTTTGCTTGTTCCTGATCAAAGATTAGTACCAAGAACAACCATAAACATTTCATCAGTCTACTCCAGAGCCCAGGATTCTACTGCAAGATTACTTTGGGGCATTTTTCCTCTGAGTTTATTTTGAAAGGTCAATTCCCCTGGGAAAGACTGTCATTATCAATGAGTTGCACCTCACCAGAGATTAGTTTAATGGACTGTTTCCTAAGACACCAGTTTTTGAGAACAGGTGGATAAACAGGTGATAGAAAGAGAATGACATCCATAGCAAGCAGTCAGCCTATGCGGTGAAGTACAGCCATGTCTTGACTGGCCATGTGGTGTTGCCTGTCCTCATTTTGAGGGGATCTTCATGTGAAGTCAGCTAAATAGGAAGCAGCATGTGTGAGTGTCTTTGCTATGTGGAGCGAGGAAGAGAAGAGGGATGGCCTGGAAGGAGGGACTGGTCTGGAGCTAAGGATTGAGCAGAAGTGGCTGAGGCTTGAGGCTTGAGAAAGAGCATGGCAATGGCAAGAGATGGAAAGACTTGAGCAGAAGGCATCCCTTGGCAACTTAGCAAGTGAAGCTCAGTTGGACAGAGCTGGGGAGAATTCATCACAGGAGGTCTTCCCAACATGACATTTGCTTTCTGCCATCTGAAGAGGTGATGTTGATGGATAATATTTTAATTGTTTCTGCAGAGGAAATACTATTATTCACCAATTTGGATTCCTGAACACATCATTGTATAGATAATCATTATTCATTCATTCCTTCATTTATTGGTTTTTAAAAATTATGTTTGGCACTGTACTTATAGAGCTGAACAAAATTCCTTCATCAAAACTTTTCTGCTTTTTTAAAAACTTACTATCTTTAAGTAGTTGTACAAAGGGTTGCCATTTAACAAGGCAGTTTATGAGTACAATGCACCTTAATCAATGTCATCCCTTTCAACCTTCTCATCCATGCCAACCCATCCCTTTGCTTACTTTTTTTAATTTTGTAGGATATATATGGAATTCTTGCCTTCATTCTCCCCATAGCTCTTCTCTTCATTCATCTTCCCCTCTCCCTCTGACCCTCACCACTTGCAGGTACCTTTTTCCTGGTGCTTATTTTTTTGGTATTGACTTTGCCTTTCTAAGGAATTACACAATTTGAATTCTCCCTTGAATCTACCACATTTCACTTAATATATTTGTAAATACTTGCATAGCACCCAACATAGTTACTTATAGGCTTACAGGCTAATTCTAGCTTCCATATATGGGGGAAAATTCGTTTCATTAACAGGGTGTTGAAATTTCTTCCTTTTTTCCTCTTCAGGCTCAAGGAAGTTGGGAGAAAATAAACAAATAAAGGTAAAAGACAAAGGTAAATGCTTTCCTTCTTATTTTCAATTTAATGCTCATTTTCTAACTTGAGATGGTTTTATAACTTAAGCATCCCTCAGCAATATTTGCTCATAAATGCTCAAGTCCTAGCACAATACTCGAATTTAGCTGATATTTCTAGATTTTTCTTTTTTAAAGATGATGTTTAATAAACATTGAATAAATGATGGACAGATCCACTTCAAATTTAAAGTCACAAATAGTTAAGTAGGAGTTCCTAATTTCAATCTTCTGAATTTTTTTCAGTGCAGAAAAATATGTTTTAAAATCAGTTCTTCTGGGAATTGTAGAAATCTGCTTTAAAATATCTCTTTATGAAAAAAGAAGAAATTTACTCAATGCCTTACTCATGTAACTGTAACCCTTCTGTACAGCATCTTTACAATAAAATAAAATTTTAAAAAGAAAAAGAAATCTCTCTGTATGCCTCTATCTCTATCTCTCTGTCTCACTGTCTGTCTCTCTCCCTGTTTGTCTCTGTCTCCCCTCCCCCACCTCTCTCTCTGGATAAGGTAGATTAGGTAGATAAAGTGAATGTTGAATAAATGTGTCATCCTCTCAGGCATTACTTCAGAAAGGAGTCATGCTTCCCTAAATTCACATTAAAATCTTGTGCCAAGTGTCCCTACAAATTTGGAATGATTTTTCTTCCTCACCAACATTTCCTCTGTTCCTTTTAACACTATGTAAATTGACTGCTGATTTAACTTTGGTGAATCACTCGCAACACATCACAAATACTACTTTCAACTTCACAGATACACTCATCTAACGTTTGTTTCAAGTCATACTAAACATCAAATTGCTTTATGCTCCTGGAAGTGATAGCACATGTGCATGTGTACATCTATATATAAGCACATATATATTATCATAAATAACTGTAGACAAAAGTCATGCCAAGTATCTGGAGATCTAGGACAATCTGGTCTCATTTCCATGAACTATGTCCCTGTATGCTCTTTGGGCCTTACATACTCATTGTCCAAGATGCAGTGTTCAGGAAGATCACTAGCTAGGAATGATAAATAAAGGTTATATTCAAGAAGCCATTTAGAAAAACTTTTTTTTGGTCGGTCGTGGGGCCTGAACTCTGGGATGCTGTCCTTCAGCTCTTCAGCTCAAGGCTCAAGAGTGTTAACTCTACCACTTGAGCCATAGTTCCATTTCTGATTTTTCTGTTATGTGGTGCTGAGGAATTGAACCCAGGGCCTCATGCATGCAAGGCAAGCACTCTAACCACTGAGCAACCTTCTCAGCCCAGAAAAACTTTTTTTAAGGAAATAAATGTTGGGGTTTAAGAGGATGGGGCAGTTGTTGGTAATGGGCTTGAACTCAGGCCTTGGGAGCTGTCCCTGAATTTTTGTATACTCTATGCTGGTGTTCTAAAACTTGAGACAAAGATCCACTTCCAGGTTTTTGCTAGTTAACTGGAAAGAAGAGTCTCATGGACTTTACTGCCCAGGCAAGCTTCAAGTTGTAATCCTCAGATCTCTGCCTCCTGAGTAGCTAGAATTACCAGTAGGAGCACCCAACTTTATTTCACCCTTCCCAAGACTATTTTATGTAGTGAATGGAGGACACAGAAAACAGAAAAAGGAAGAAGGAAAGATACTGATTACCATACATTCTATTAGATACTGATTACCATACATTCTATTCTATTAGATACTGATTACCATACATTCTATTAGATACTGATTACCATACATTCTATTTTTTTTGTCAGTCGTGGGGCTTGAATATAAATTGGCATGTTGAATTGAAATCTAATTGTACAACTACTGAAATATAATAAGAACAAATATATTTATATAAAAAACAAAAAGAGCCAGGTATAATATAATATATTGTTTTAATGTAATATATATATATATAATGTATAACAGAGCAAATTTGAAATTTTTAAATTCAACTTTTTTTCTACTAAACCTCAAAATTTACCAATCCATTCTAATCTGATGTTGATTTTTCCTTTGGGTGAAGTCTCCAGCATCAATTGCCCAACAGGCCTGCAAATCCATGTCTTTCTGTTGTATTTGTCCAAGTGTTTCAAGGCCTTGGAGAATTCTTGTTATCTACTGCCTTTAACAATTTCCTAATATTTATCAAAGAGGAATACTGGGTTTTTTTCCTGGTGTGTTGAGTTTGAGTTTGCTGTTACTTATGTTTCAGTAGACCACAATTCTTGAAGAACTTGTTTCTTCTTGCATTTTGCTCTCCAACAGGCATAATAGAACTGTATCATCTGCGCCCAAACTCTCTCAGAGACCCAGATGGTAGGAATCCTCCCTCTTCCCAGCACATGCCATCATCTCCATCTGCTTGACTTCACACTTCCACTTGACTTCCGCAGTTCCACAGCTGCACTGCATCTTTTCCATGATATACTCCACTAGCCTTCCAACAGACTCCAGGAGAAGCCAGGTTTAAAACATGTGGTTGGTCTGAAAAGTAATCACTTTCAGCCCTGCCTTGTCTACTGACAGTAAGCATCCATATTTTACCATTATAAATCACAATGGACTTCAAATGTTTGTTTGCCAGTTTGTGTGCCAGTTCTGGGGCTAGATCTGGAGGCTGTTCTATAGCTTTTTCACTCAAGATTGTAATTCTATCACTTGAACCACAGTGCACTTTCAGATTTTTGCTAGTTAATTGGAGATAAGAGTCTCACAGATTTTCCTGCTGGATTTGAACTTCTATCCTCAGATTTCAGCCTCCTGATTTTCTAGTATTATAGGCATAAAATGTGTTTTTTTTGTTTTTGTTGCTGTTTACTATATAAATCAACAGTAGTTTTTTAATGTAAGGAAAAGGCTCAGCTAAAAAGATACAAAGTCACTAAGTTTAAGTTAAAAAATGAATATTCAGACAGTCTTCAATTTTAATAGTTTAGATTAAGATTTTTCTGCTTATGACAATGTAAAAGTGATACACTGTATAGCTCCTATACTTCACCTTTTGAACTGTTATCAGTCTCCAAGCTGGTCATATGCAATACAATTATTTTCTCACCATGCTAGACAGTGGCAGAGAGCTGTAACTCCTAATCAGCCAGGTAGTCACAACCAATATTCCACAGTCTACTGCATTTCTGAACTATGATGTTTGGCAGATTAGGTATACAAAATGCACTTTTACTTACATTTTTCACTCATGATGAAGATTACTGATCATAATGATGGTTTACCCATCATAATTGAAAATATAGATGGGCCTTTACTTTGAAAGAAAGAATAAAATGTTAATTGTATTCAATTGTGTTTCCTAGCATTATGATTGCTCCCAATGCTTTTTACAGTTCCAAAATTTCTACAATGATCATCCATTAGTTTAAACATCATAGTTCTCTTTGAAGAAAGGAAAAATTTGAAAGTTTAGTTTTTTTAAAAAAAAAGCTTGATATTTTATGTAAACTTTCAAATTCATTTTGCATGATTTCTAAAACAAAACTTATACTCACTATTTTTAAAATGTAAACAATCTATGTGTGCCAGTACATAGTCATGCTTGAACGTAAGTTTATACATATTAGACACATTACCCCCCCCATACTTCACTGCCTGCATGTGGACCAATATAGTCACTAAAAAGATAACCTCAGCCTCCAAAAGCCTTGACCACAGGAAGACAGGAGAGCAGCTTTATCGAAAAACAAGATGAACAGAGAAACAGACTCTACCTAGAAGTGGTATACCAGTCATTCAAAGATACGAAAGTATGTGAAGTGAGCAAATGTAATCATAACATTCACTATATATATATGTGAAAATGGATTTAGGAAAATTGAGGGGATGAGTGAGGTTGAAAGAGATGGAGGAGACCAATAAAGGGGTGACGTTGATTAAGATGCATTGTACTCACAAACTGACATGTTGCCTTGATACTCCTGGTTACAGCTACTTACAGATTAAACAAATAAATAAATATTTTTTAAAGCATGCCAATTGAGAATTGATGAACTAATAGGAAATAAAATCCAAATATCCAATGAATCCTTAAAATAAATTCCTAGTTCCTTTAACTCAAGAGACTTGGTTTCCTTACATCTTAAAAAATAAATCTGTTGCCAACTGTAATGGCTTACATCTCTAACCATAGCTACTCAGGTGGCTAAGATCTGAAGATCACAATTAGAAGCCATTCTGGGCAGGGAAGTCCATGAGACTCTTATCTCCAAGTAACTTCCAAAGGGCCAGAAGTGAAGCTGTGGCTCAAGCGCTTAAGCACTAGTCTTGAGTATAACATTTCACAGACAGTGCTCAGGCCCTGAGTTCAAGTCCCAGTATCCCCCCACTGCCAGCACCACTTTTTTGCTGAGGAAATGTACTGGTTAAAAGCAAAACTTTTAGACTTGTGAAGATTGAGGTTCGTCCACTACAAGTGAGTCTCTTTGAATATGTTCCTGCATTCATGAAATCAAGGGATAGTACCCAGATCCTAGGAAGTAGAAATGAAGAAAGAAATAATTGGAGAATGTATGTGAAGTATTTTATACAGTCCAAGTATGGAGTCAAGGCTCAGTCAACACTTGGCAGTATTATTAAAAAGAAAATGTATTTTCAGATTCCAAAATGTACCCCTATTTTTGGCAACATGTTCTAGAGAAAGAAGTGAGTCAGGAGATATGTATTCTATTTTAGGCTTGAGAACCATAGTCACAGGAACTAGCAATGTAACTAAAAGTCTGTGAGTTGATTACAAAATTGAGAAAGTCATATTTTTGCTTACCTGCTTGAACACACAAAGTACACCTTTCTTCTCCTAAGAATGAACTGCATAAAACCTAATTTTTTAATCATGCAGGCCTTTTATATTGAGCAAAAGGTACAGAGTATATTCCAAACTCCTTTCTGTTCTGCTACTTTTTTCTTTAAAATTTATCTGTACATGTTACTTTGTTAACACCCAAATCTAATCTATAGAAGCAGACCAAACATTGCCTTAGAAACTACACAATTTTTCCAGAGATACTTGCAGCTGCCAGGAAAGAGGAAAACCTTGAAATCAGCAAAATAACTCCTTTAAAAGTCTCTTTCCAGGCTGGGTGCTGGTGGCTCATGCTTATAATCCTAGTTACTCAGGAGGCTGAGATTTGAGGATCACAGTTCCAGGCTGCCCCAGTCCCTGAGACTTTCCAGTTAACCACCAGAAAAGTGGAAGTGCTGTTTTGGCTCATAGTAGTAGAGCAGTAGCCTTGAGCGAAAAAGTTTAGTGACAACGCCCAAGCCCTGAGTTCCAGCCCCACAATGACACCCCCCCCCTCAAAAAATGTAAGTCTATTACCAGTACCTTATCACTCTGTCTCCTTTTCTTGGTCTGGGCATAGCTCAGGCCTGTAATCTTAGGTACTCAGGAGGATGAGAGATTTGAGGATTGCAGTTTGAAGCCAGCCAAGTTGTTTTACTGGGGTATAATGATATATACTTTGCAGGATAAATAATATGAATTCAATTCTAACACAACTACTAAGCTGAATTTCAAGGTAATCAATAATATTATCGCTGTCTTTTCCTTTCTCATACCTGTCTCAGACTAAAGACAACTGTTTCATTCAGTACTTTAAAAACATTTCCTTCTCCAAAGCTTTAATTTTGATAGCAATCTCATACAGAAATCATAATACAAATATTAATTAAGGCCACTAGGAAAATTTCCCCAAAGGCTATGATATTTAAATATTTTTCTTTAATTAGACTTTTTTGTCTAAGATTTCAAGATTCTCTTCTTTAAAATGATAAATATTTCACTCCCCAATTGAGTTTCTGTTTGCAACTTTCCACTTTCTAGTACACTCTGCTGCCCCCCTTCATCCAACTGAGTTGTATTACTTAACTAGGAATGCATTCACACAAACAGAAGACAATACTCACAGACTAGCATCACAACCACCGCAAAAATAAAATAACAATTGAGAAGTCCGCACATAACACCACTCTTCCTCTCTAGGAACCATTGGTCCCAGACAGTATGTTCATTTATCATTTTATATTTGCCTATAGTGACACCTGCTGGAAAATACAGTGGAAGCTTTAAAAATAAAACTAAATTTAAATTTTAAAATAAAAAAAGCGCTAGGAAATACTAGCCATAAGTCATTGTTGTTTTGTTGTTGTTATTGTTGTTGTTATTGTTATTGATGAGAAGCCCTTTGATTAAACATCAATTTAATTTCTGACTTTGCTTTTGAATATTCTCTTTCTTATTTTTTGGTAGAAATCAAAGCTAAGCTTTATGAAACAGTTGTTTTACTAGTATGAAAGGGTTGGAATTCACATTTACATGATGCGAACTAGCTTATGCAAGCATTTATAAGCACTTTCATTGCATTATTTTGATTCCTTCTAAAATTTAATAATTTCAGATTTTTAAATGCTTTAAAATTTACATATCAACTGTAGTAAGATGGTAAGTGAATTTTAAAGTATTGTTTAAGATTAAATGCCAAGACATTTAATAATGGCTAAGATATATAATAGCTAGCACTTTCTTCAGCAGCATCAATGCACAAAGCCATCCTGGGTTTGAGCTTTCAGCCTGTGCTTAAAACCTGTATAGGATCCCAGGGGCACTATGCATTAAGCCACCAATGAGCCTCTTGGACAAATTACCTTTGATTTCTACAAAAAGTTGGCACACTAAGCATTCTCATCACCCAATGACTAAGAAGAACATGTGCTCCTAAGTCTCATTACCATTACTAAAATTGAGCTGCCACAGTTCTTCCCATTGAGAAAGTGCAAGCATTTATACCAAGGTATGTAGAAACTTCTTACTACACAACAGAAAGCATTCAGAAAAGTATTCTAAAAGAAATTAAAGTGAAACTTTCACATTTCTGATATGGCATACAGGTTTACATTTAATTTTTCTCTTACAAATCGTTAGCTACCAAATAAGAAGTCAATTTGCTACTCAATTTATTAGCACATTGAAAACATTTAAATTGTTAGAAAGTGATATTTTTTTAAAAGCCAGCTTACACTTTAAGAGGTTAATCCTCAAATAATACCTGTATTGTTGGGGGAGTGAGGATTCTAGATTTTTTTTTGTCTGAGATTATTTTAATTTTAGGTTCTCGTTATAATGACAGTCAAATTAAAATCATATAAGAGTGTCCTGATTGACACCTTAAAGCTAAGAACTGTCATGTTACTTTTAGTGACTGTGTTTCTTTCTCGAAATTTAGTGTTATAGTGTGACTGAAAAGGAGAAGAAATTAGGAACAATAGTAGACTAAATGTGTGCATGATGAATTTGTATCATGGGAAGGACGTGTCACATAATGGTGTGCTATATTCTAAACAAAGTTTTTTCAGTAGTTTTAACACATGAAAGTAGTGGGGAAACTGAGTCACTCCACATTGGTATGAATATCTGAAGTCTTTATTTTGAAAATTTTTGGTAGGGCTGCAAATCAAAGGTTAGCTTTCTTTCCATGAAGTTAGCAGTCCAATCTGTGCTGGCCATTTGAAGGTTCTAGTAACTACTGTACAGAAGGAAATATGATCAGAACAGGTAATCAGAGTCTTTTTTGGTGGTGATGGCGGTTATGGGGAGATTAAGTGCTCCTGTTTTCCTGAGATGATCTGAATGTGTCATGATACTACTGGCTTGAAGCTTCCCACACATCAGCTTTGCCATTAGATGGATGGAGTGGCAGTTCTTCTGAGAATGAAGATATCATCAGAGAACCCAAGGGAGGCAGAGTTCACATGATATAATTGTCCATTCAATTCTTAAATATAACTTTCAACTTCTTGCAACTATATCATGAGAAAACAGTGAATTTTTTATGTTGTCATTATGGTTGTAGTCTTGTGTGAGCTAGTTTTTGCTGTATTTCTGCCTCTGTAACCAACAAAGTTATTGACAAAATGCACCTGACACACAATAACACAAGTTACATATCAATATAAAAAAACCGTACAGAAGGCAGCTCCATTCCATTGAGGAAAATAACCATGTATTCTATTAAACAAATGATATCAAGATTCTATTAGGCTTAGAAATATAATTTATATAACTGATTGAAGTATGAAACTAGGGAATAACTCAAGCCTTTCAAGCTCCAGAGTCTCTATGGCTGACTATTACCCAGGCTGACCTGAAGGTAGGAGTCATTAAACACTGTTCGACAAGAAGTGTATCCATTCCCTTACTCATGGAACTATAACCCTCCTGTACAGCATCTTTACAGTAAAATAAAATAAAAAAGAAATATAATTTATATTAAGTTTATAGACTATTTGTACTTTGCTTTTGGTTTATGGTTTTATAAAAACTGAAAATATAGTGAATTGATATATCTTTTATATTTTCTCATATCTAAGGAATGTAATCATAAAAATGAGTTAAGTCAATGTTGGGAATCTATGAAATTTTCCATCTTCAAAGGGAGACTGTCCTACAATCAGAAGCTTTACAATATTTCTGTATTAGGTGTAGGATAAGTAAGAACTCTCTCATACTGCAAATGGAAATGTAAACTGATATACTCTGATATAGATGCATTTCATTACACCTTTAACCTTTAGATTCTACCGCAATCTGTTTTTAAGAATCTAATGCATAGTTTATTGGTCACTACTAGAGATTGCTAGGATAGTAGAAAGTTGTTAAGAAAAAGAATGAGTCAGACATAGTGGTGAATGTTTATAATCCTGGCACTCAGAAGGTTGAGACAGGAGGATGGTGCATTTGAGACCAGTTTGGCATACATAGAAAGTTCAAATTCAGCTTGGGCTACATAGTGAAAATTCTGTCTAAAAAAAGTACAAAGGAACCAAACAGCATATGAACTATGTCAAGATAACAAAAAGTTAATGTTAAAGAAAATTACTTATGGAAAGAAGTCTAAGAAAAAAAGGAATAATGTAATAGAATTTCATAACCCAAAATGGAGGGTTGATTTAGCCACTAGACAAAATGTTAGTGAGGGATAAAGATATCACTTGAAATGCACTAAAAATTGGAAAACTAAATTGTATGTTATTCATGATGTAAAACAAAGAGAAACTAAGATTTCTTTTTCTTCAAAACCAAATTTATCCTGAATTTCTGAAATCTCTAACTCTATGATCATTTATACTATAGATTTAGGAATAATATCAATGTTAAGAACATAAACACCACCAAGAACATACAATCAGATAAATACAGAATGTAGGAAATTCTAGGGAAGAAAATGTACCATGGATATTTATTCAGAACAAAAGTGTTTGGAGCACGTTGGTTTAAGCCTAAAACCCATACTATAAGACCCATTTCCCATAAAGTCTTGGGAAATAACTATCCGAACTTTAGTGTCTCATAATTTAGTCGTATCCTTAATAAGTGGGGGAAACAGTAAATATAACTAGGGCTTGAGAAAAAAGCAACACAAGGCAATATATGGGCATTGAATTTTGACTTGAGAAAGCAATATACTTCTGGGGACATGGTTCTAAGAGGACCAGAGAAGAATGGTACTTGGCAGCCCTCCTCTCTGATACACCAAATTAGATGGTCAGCCACTGCCCCAGGAAACTTAGAACAGCTTAGATTCACATACTTGGGGCATAGAGGCCCCAGTAAGAGTTTCTGGTCTAGGTGCAGCCTCACAGTCTGCATATACAGCAGTCCGGGGACATATTCCACAATTGTCTCAGAACACTCATGTGGTTCACTACCCACCGCAAGGCTAGGGACCAGCAACAGACTCCATTGCTGATCCTGAGCTTCATGGATAGTGGGCAACCCCCTTATAGGCACAGAGACTCTTGTAGCAAGAAACTTTACCTTAGATCCAGAGGTAGACAGACTCCACCACAAAATGAGAATCATCCAAACAACATACCAGATGCTCAGACTCAATTATGAGTCCAGAGGTCCACACCTGGATTTCTCACATGGTATCTGGTTCATAGACTGAAATGTAACAGAGAGACTTCAATAGAAAAATCCCTTCCCCAAAATAACAAAATGCAAAAACAAGGATACAGGTTGACCCATTGTACAATGAGATGTATAAGACACTATGTTGTACGAACTTTACAACTTTGAGGAGGGGAAGGAGAAGTTGGGGAGGTGGGGAGGGAAAGGATGGTAGGGGGAAAACAAAAGAGAGGTTAACAATTCTCGATAAGAAATGTACTCATTACCTTATTCATGTAACTGTAACCCCTCTGTACAGTATTTTGCAATTATATATATACAATTATATATATATAATTATATATATATATATATATAATCTCTTCTCCTTAGTGGCCCTCAAGTTGAGACCACAGTGGCATCTGAGAGATCCTAACAGCCAGCACTTTTACAGTAAGACAGAAAGGACAATATGGCAGTTCCCACCTAGGAAAAAAGTGACACCAGCACTGACAACAACAGCATACTGTGATGTTTTTTTTTATTGTGAAAATACCGTACAGAGGGGTTACAATTACATGAGCAAGGTAATAAGTACATTTCTTATCAAGCATTGTTGCCTCCTCCGTTGTCTGTGACGTTTTTTCTTGTTTTGAGGGAGTGGTTTAAGTATGTTTTATTAGCTTAAGTAGTTGCCATTCACCAAGGCAATTTATGAAAACAGTGCATCTTGACCAATGTCACTTTTTCAACATTCTCACCCACTCCTCCCACCTACCCCTTCCCTGACTTATCTTTGTTTTAGGTTATATATTAAATTTGTTTGCAATTTAACAAAGTAGTTTCTGTGTACGATACATCTTGATCTGTGTCACCACTTCAACAACTTCACCTTGCTTCAACCCACCCCTTCCCTTATTTCTCAATTCTGTGGTATTCCTTTATTTCTCAATTCTGTGGTATATACAATGGATTCTTGCCTGCATTCTCACTGCTTCCCCTTCATTCTTCTATCCCTCTTCTGTTTGCCCATCCAACCCTCTTGCAAGTATTCATTTTCTGAAACTTACTTTGTTCGTCTTTGACTCAGTCTTTTTAAAGAATTACACCATCTGCACTCTCTGTACATTCTATTACACTTCAGTTAATTCATTTGTAACCCTTGCTTACCACCCAATATATTTACTTATAGATTTATAGGTACAGTCTAGCTACCACAAATGAGAGAAACCATGCAACCTATGTTTTTCTGGGTCTGGCTTACTTCACTTAATATAATTTTTTCCAAATCTTTCCAATTCCTTACAAATGGTACAATGGAAAGTGAAGGAAGCAAACTTATATAGGAACAACGTTGGACTGACAGGAACAATACCTCAGAAGCCTTCACTGGCAATCCTTCCCTCCCATACTGAAAACAAACACAAGTAGACATTATTCTAGTCATCTCTAGACTCCCATTTACTAGTCAGGAGTACTCAGAGGCTGAAGGTGTGTGTGTGTGTGTGTGTGTGTGTGTGTGTGTGTGTGTGTGTGTGTGTGTGCGCGTGTGTGTGTGTGTGTGTGTGTATGTGTGTGTGTTCCAAACAGAGAGCAAAGGATAGTTCTGATTTAGGTTAATATCACTATTTGCTACAATCTTGAAATTGAAGTTTAACAACTATGATAGCTTTTTTTCCTAAGCTTCCTCAGCCAGAGTTGAGTAGAGGACTACACTCATCATTTTGAAGCCCTGCAGATGATTGTACTACTGAGTGTCCCCCCTCCAAGCTAGTAACAGTAAAAGCACCACAGCCTTACCACTGCCTGGTCTTAAATAACCTCTGAGAAATCCCCAACTAAAAGAAAAGGAGACTGAAGCCACCAACAAAACATTTTTTCCCTACACACTTAAGACCCAGTAGAAAAACACAAATTTCATGAGAATGCAAGGCAATATGCTCCATACCACAATAAAGGACTTTGAAAAAGAAATTTCAAACAACAAATTCAAACTAAAATGAAACAAAACCAAGAATGATCAATAAAATTAAAGAAGAGATATTGAAGTAGCTGAATGAATTTAAAGAAGATACAAATAAACAACTCAGAGACAATTTAGTTAAGTGAAATAAAAATAATCCAAGATATAAAAAATTCAATAAAAATGTAGAACTCTTTTAAAAAAGTAGTAGGAGTCAGGGGATCATACCTGTAATCCTAGCTATTTAGAAGGCTAAGACCTGGAAGGTCACAGTTTAATATCAGCCAGGGAATAAAATCCCATGAGATTCCATCTTCAATTAACCAGCAAAAAGCTAAGCTGGAGGCATGGCTCAAGTAGTACAGCCCCAACTAAACAAGCCAAATGAGTGTGAGGCTCTTAAGTTTAAGCTCCAGTACAGGAAAAAGGAAAGAAGGAAATAAAGAAGAAAAGAGAAAAAGAAAAAAAAGGAAAGAAAGACAAAAACGAAGGAAAGACAGAAGGAAAGAATGAAAGAAGGATGGAAGGAAAGGAAGAAAGAAAAAGAAATCTTAAAAAATTAAAATCTGTGAAATGAAGAATCCAACAACTTCAACTTAAAAAAATTGTTTTTATTGGTCCTGGCTTACTTCACTTAATATAATTTTTTCCAAGTCTTTCCATTTCCTAACAAATGGGGCAATGTCATTCTTTCTGATGGAGGCATAGAATTCCATTGTTTATATATACCACATTTTCTTGATCCATTCATCCATGGTTTCCCTTATTTGCAATCACTAGTATATGTCTGAGTCAAGTAGAAAAGGTCAGATAAGTTGATGTTAGGGGAATGAACCCCAAGATAAGTATTCAAATGGGTTTTTTTTGTTTTTTTTTCCTTTCGTGCAATTGTTTCTAACATATTTATAAGATGATTTCTATGTTGCTTTGTACGTCCCTCCCCCATGGTAAAACCCACACTTTCACTGTATTTGATGTTGGTATAATTTGTGGAGGGGAAGGGAAAAAACAAATCGTTTAACTAGGGATACAGGTGGACCCCTTGCAACAATGTACAAGATGTACAAGACCGTTATGTCGAAAAACGAACTTCACAACTTTGGTGGGGGGTGGGGGGAGGATCGGGTGGGAGGAGGGGAGGAGTATGGGAAGGGATGGGAAGGGGAAACAAAGAGGAGGCAACAATGCTTGATAAGAAATGTACTCCTCTGTATGGTATTCTCACAATAAAAAAAATTGTTTTTAAACCCTCAATTGAAGGACTAGTTAATAGATCTAAACAGGTTAAAAATAGGGTATCAAAAAATTCAAGCTAAAGTGAGGAGTTAGATCAACCAAGGAAATTAAAAACCACTAAGAAAATATTTAAGACCTCTAGAAAACCATTAAAAGTCAAAGTATATGATTTATATGTAGAGAAGTTATAACCTAAAGGCATAGAGGGAAATAGAGATCATTCAAATATAGGAGATTTTTGGTCAACAAACAGGCATAATCAGAAAAAGAAACACCCCAGAAATACTATACTGAAAGCACTCAGCTTTGAACAAAGAAATAATATTGAAAGCTGTAAAGGAGATGTGATGTCTCCTACAAAGGCAAACCCATAAGAATAAGAGCAGATTTCTTAATATAAACTCTAAAAGCAAGAAGGGCATGGAAGGACATAATGCAATACTCCAATAAAATCATCTGTCAACATAAATTGGTGCATCCAGCCAAGCTATCCTTCATAATTGAAAGAGAAATAAAAACCTTTGATGGTAAGCAAAAGCTAAAGGAATTCATGACCATTAAAATAGTTTTGCAGAAGATACTTAAATGAATCATCTACACTGAAAAAGGAACACATAAAGAAACAGGAAAATACATGAAAGAATAAGTTCATGATATGATATATAAAGTGACATTTTCTCTCTCTTTCTATTTTTAGTTTAAAATATATATTTTTCAGATATATAGTTTCTCCTGTCTGCTTTTGAGGTCTGTTTGCTTAGAAATCCTTTCCACTCATTTGCCAAAAGCCTTTATTTGTCTTTATCAGTGAGATATCATTTTTGTAGGCAAAAAATTGTTCAGGTATTGCTTTTAGTCCAAAAGACATCTTATGTCTTTTGATCCGAGAATTCAAACCATTAACAGTCAGTGTTAATAGAGATACATACATTATATGTTCTGTCATTTTTGTGTTCTATCCTGCTTACTCCTTTTCTACATTTTCTTTTATACTCAATTGATCTAGTGGGACTCATAAAATATACGAGAGATGCCTTATACCTATTGAAGCTCTATTCAAAATATAGAATCACCTAAAACATTGATTAATGGATAAGAAAATAGGGTACAGATACACATTTCTCAACCACAAAGAAAAATTAAATTGTGTCATTTGAAGAATGATTGAAAGTGGGGATCATGATATTGATCAAAATAATCCAAGTTCAGAAATCCAAACATCATGTATTTTCAATCATTTGGGTACTCCAGACTTCAAAGATATACATATAGATAGATAGATAATGAGCGTACAGACATCACAATTATAACTCTGTGACTGTTTGTGGAAGGTTAGGGAGAGAGAGCAAGGCAAAGAAAGTGATAGATAACTAGTAAAATTGAAATATAATGAATCTCTAATGAAGCAGTTGAACAAAGAGGTGGGAAGATGAGAAACAGAGGACAATAAGCATGCATGTATGAAATACCACAGTGATAAAAAACAGTTGGAAATGTTTTTAAAAAGAGGGATAATGATGGAGAAGATAAGTTTGATTGGAGTATATTGTATGCATATATAAATATCAAATAGAAACTCCTGTATATAACTTATATATGCTAATAAGATATTTTGAAATATATATTTTGAAGCCATTAGGAAACTGTGAATGCCAACTGTGTATTAGAAGATAAAAATTTCTATTAATTAAGAATGACAGTATGTATCATTTTATATAAAGCTTTCATCATTGGAAACAGAGTTAAATGTTTATAGGCAAAATAATCTAATACCGGAGGTTTCTTAAAATATTCAGCAAAATAGTATGTTGAAAATCATTGATTTGGGGTAATATAGGAATTAATTATACCATTTTACATTATTTTTTATAATAAAAGTTAGTAAAACATAACAATCATATAAGTATAACAAGGGTCCACATATTATTTAACTTTCAAATGAAGCCAGGCGCTGGTGGCTCATGCCTGTAATCCTAGCTACTCAAGAGGCTGAGATCTGAGGATCATGGTTCAAAACCAGCTGTGGCAGGAAAGTCCATGAGACTCTTAGCTCCAGAAAACTGGAAGTGGTGCTGTGGCTCAAGTGGTAGAGTACTAACCTTGAGCTGAAGAGCTGAGGGACAGGGCCTAGGCCCAGAGTTCAAGCCCCACAACTGACAAAAAACAAAATAAAACAAAAAAAACAAACCCTTTCAGATGTATTCTCTATGCATTAGAGATTTTTGATATATTCTACTTTAGGAAGTATTCTATTCAGTAAACATTTTTATGCAAATTAAGTCAACATCTAACAATAATAGCGAAGCTTAAAGAAATGATTCCTAGTGCAGTGTATGGTATCATTATCTTCTAATTTTCCCAAGCAAATTTCAGTTTCTACATTTTTAAATCCATTTAGGTTTCTATGATTATTCATCTGTTATATTTATCCTATCTACCTTACTATCTTTAGAACAAAGCATTTATTTTAGAGTCAGAAACCCCTTGATTCAGGCCCAAACCCATTGTAATTTTCCATAAAGCTTTTCTGAGTCCATAACTTGACTATTGTGAGTAGCAATGCAATGAATGTAAGTGCATAGGTGGCTTTTTTTTTTGTTTCCTGACTTACATACTTTCAGGCAAATGCCTAAGAATGCTATTGCTGGGTCATAGGATAGTTCTATTTCTAATTTTTTAAGGACCTACATACTAGTTTCCATAGTGGTAGTACTATAATCTACATTCCAACTAGCAGTGTATTTGGGTTCCATATTTTTTCTGAATCCACATCAGCATTCATGTTGTTCAGATTCTTTTTGTTTAACTTTTTTATTGTCAAGGTGATGTACAGAGGAGTTACAGTCACATAAGTAAAGTAATAAGTACATTTCTTGATACTACCCATTCTGACTAGACTAAGTGGAATCTCTGATTTTCATTCTCTTTATGGCTAGGGATGTTGAGTATTTATTGTATTTGCTGGCCATTTGTACTTCTTTCAGAAAGTGTCTGTTCAGGGCTCAAAGAATTTACACACAAACAAACTGAATAAAAGAAGATATACTTAGGGGAGGAACCCAAAGGTATAACTCCTCTCAACAACTAATGTGTTGTTTATCAAAATGATAAAGTGGAAGTGGAAACATGTTTTGGGAAGCTGCCAAAGGGGCCACAAGAATGGAGGGAGGAAGAGTGAGCAAATGCAGTCATTCTATTCAATGTACATTATGCAAAAAAATGAACTATGTAACTGGAGAGTAGGTATAGGAGGGAGAAAATAAGCAAGAACAAAGGAAGAGATTATATTGACCAAGAAGCATTGTACTCATGACCTGACTTATGAAATTGTAACCCCTTTGTACTGAATAATAGTAATAATAATAACAATAATAATTTTAATAAGGTTTTGTTCAATTACAATAGCCAAGGCCAAGGGCCCTAAAAACAAATGAATAGATCAAGGAAAAATGGTAGATATACACAATGGAATTTTGTTCAGTTGTCAAAAAGAGTAAAATTACGTAATTTGTAGTGAAGTGTGCAGAGCTAGAAAAAAATCATATTAGTAAAGAAAACTGGTTCATAAAAACAAAGGGTGAAAGCCAATAGGTAACCATGAAGTCACCTCATAAATACTGGTGGCCTACTGAGCTCTTTTTCTTTACTTCTCACCATTAGCCAATATAAAAGTATAAAGGAAACCAAAAAGTATAAAAGAAAGCAAAATTCATCAATATTGAACAACTGAGTAAGAGAAGATATTTTAATGCATTTTATTGCTATTGTAAAGGTGATGTACATAGGGTTATAGTTATATAAGTCGGACAAAAGAGTACATTTCTTTTTGAACATTGTCAGCCTTTCCTTTGCTCTCTCCCAGTTTTTCCCTCCAATCCCCACACACAAATTATCATTTTCAACATAGTGTCTAGTGAGTACCACCAGTGCATTTGTTCATCCTTTGACCCACAATTTCTGTGCCCCCTTCTAATCCCAAAGACAGATAAGCAAAAGACAAAGGGAAAAAACTTCTTGTTTCCGTTTCCTGGAGTTCATTTCAATAAATATTATTTTATATGATCAGATATACATAGATATTGTGTCTTTGTGCTATTCTGATAAGAATATCCTCCTTTGGTGTCACTGTGTGAATGCCTAGAGACCAGCATAATTATCATGTCCCAGTTTAATTTTTTGCCATACAGTATGTTTACTTGTAGATTTATTGGCACGTTCTACTACCACAAATAAGGGAAACCATATAACCTGTTTCTTTGGGTCTGGCTTACTTCATTTATTATGTTTTTTGCCAAGTCTTTCCATTTCCTTATGAATTGGACAATGCCATTCTTTCTGTTGGAAACATAGGATTCCATTGTGTAGACATACCTTATTTACTTGATCCATTCATCCTCTGAGGGGCATCTGGGATGAATCCATATCTTGGCTATGGTAAACAATGCTATAATGAACATGGTTGTGCTGGTAACTTTAGTGTGGCCTTGTTTGTGGTCTATTGGATAAATGCCCAGGAGTGGAATTGCTGGGTCATAGGGAAGCTCTATGTTTAGTCTTCTGATGAACCTCCATACTGCCTTCCAGAGTGATTGAATAAGTTTATACTCTCACCAACAGTGGTAGAGTTCCCTTTTGGCCACATCCCTGCCTGTTAACCTTCTTGATAATGGCCATTCTAACTGGGGTGAGGAAGAAGATATTTTGATAAAATGGGATGAGGGAGAAGACATTTTGATAAAAGCTCTGAGATAGTGACTTGAAACTTGAATCTCCATCCTTCCCTTCTTTTGAATGCTTAATGTCAATCTCAGAAGTCTAATTTTTCCTCATATTCATTTAATTATAGCCAATGATGGCAGAATGGCTCATTTAATTGTAGCTTTCTGTTTTTTAAAAGTTGAATGCACTTGTATGCATTCAAATTTCTGTTTAACATGTAATAAATCCCAACTGAAATGATAATCTGAAAAATACAAGGCCACTCCCTGAATTATACTCCCTTCCAGCCAATTAAATAAGCCTAAATAAGGGATTTAAATGTATAACACTGAACAACTCTGGAAATTTGGCATGATAGTTTTTAAATTAATAACCTCTAATTATTATAAGATATATCAGTGCTTATATGAAATACTCTATATTTTCCTTTCATATTTCACAAAAATCTTAAAATAATTGTGTACATAATATGAAAATAGTAAAGATTTCTATGATTCAGAAAAATCCTAAACCAATTCCTTCTGGTTCTCTTGTCTACAGAACAAGGAATGTAATGACAAACAATTGAATATTTTTTGTAGGAGTTTATCTCCTAAAATGTTCATAGTACTTGTGGCACAAGTTCAACAAAATACTCTAATAATTATTATAACTATGCAGTCATAGAAGAGTTTTTCTATAATTAGCAATTACATTCCAGTATTGCTGAATTTTTTGATTATGTGCTTATTGCAAAGAGATGGGATGGGTAGGTCCTTGAACTCATCCCACCCATGCATGGATGGCCTTATTCCAACTCAGTCACTGATGCAACATAAAAAGAAAATGAAATGCTTCTACACTTTAGACTCCATTCTACTATAGAATACTAAATAAATGAACGGAAAACTATATTACTGCTTTATTCAACTGCAGTGGAATCCAAAGTGCACTGCACCTATCTAATCTGAATTATAAGGAAAATATTCTTTTATAAAATTCAAAACAGAAATGTGAGTACGTAACATCACTATGTGAGAATGTGAAGGGAAATGAAGAATAATTCAGATCCCATATGAGAATGAACTTTAGTAATAAAAATGAATTTAAGCCTCACTTACTTTGGGAAATAAAGATTAAAGTTCTGGATAAAAATTAAACTTTCCTATGGCAATACTTCCCAAGGCTATCTACAAATTCAATGCAAAACCTATCAAAATTCCAACCTCATTCTTCAAGGAAATACAAGAGGCAATCCAAAAATTCATATGGAACAATAAAAGACCCCGAATAGCAAAAATGATCCTTAACAGAAAGAACAGTGCTGGAGGAATATCAATACCAAATTTCAAACTCTACTACAAAGCCATAGTAATCAAAACAGCTTGATACTGGCACATGAACAGACCTCAGGACCAATAGAATAGACTTGAAAACCCAGAAATGAACCTACAGACCTATAGCCATCTAATCGTCGATAAGGGAGCTAAAAAAAAAGAATGGAAGTAAGACAGCCTCTTCAGTAAATGGTGCTGGCAAAATTGGTTAACTACTTGTAGAAAACTAAAGCTAGATCCTTATATATCACCTTGCACCAGAATCAACTCCAAATGGATCAAATACCTCAGAGTCAAAGTAGACACTCTGAAAACATTACAGGATGGAATAGGAGAAACCCTAAGTCTCTTTGGCACAGGCCGAAATTTTCTTTTCTTTCTTTCTTTTTTTTGGGGGGGTCTGGTCGTGGGGCCTGAACTCTGGGCCTGGGTGCTGTCCCTCAGCTCTTCAGCTCAAGGCTAGCGCTCTATCACTTGAGCCACAGCGCCACTTCCGGCTTTTTTCTTATTGCTTATGTGGTGCTGAGAATCGAACCTAGGGCCTCAGGCATGCAAGGCAAGCGCTCTACCACTGAGCCACCTTCACAGCCCCCGAAATTTTCTTAATAGAGACCCAGAAACTCAACAAATCAAAGAAAGGTTGGGCAAATGGGATTGCATGAAATTGCAGAGCTTCTGCATGGCAAAGGACATAGCTCACAAGATCAATAGAAAGCCCACGGACAAGGTCTCATATCTAAAATATACTTGGAACTCAGAAAATTAAATCCCCCAACAACAAATCCTCAAATAAACAACTGCCCGATAAATAAGTGGGCTAAAGACTTAAAGAGAAACTTCTCTGAAGAGGAAAGAAGTATGGCCCATAGACACATGAAAAAATGCTCAACCTCCCTAGCCATAAAAGAAATGCAAATCAAAACAACATTGAGATACCACCTCACCTCAGTTAGAATGGCTAAAATCAAGAACTCCAATAACAACAGATGCTGGAGGGGATGTGGACAGAAGGGAACCTTACTGCATTGTTGGTGGCAGTGTAAACTTGTTCACCCACTTTGGAAAGCAGTATGGAGGTTCCTCAAAAGACTCCACATAGGGCTGCCCTATAACCCAGCAATCCCACTTTTGGGCATTTACCCAAATGATCACAAACAAGACCATACTAAAGCTACCAGCACGACTATGTTTATTACAGCATTATTTACCATAGCTAAGATATGGAACCGACCCAGATGCCCCTCAGTAGATGAATGGATCAAGAAAATGTGGTATACATACACAATGGAATTCTATGCCTCCATCAGAAAGACATTGCCCTATTTGTTAGGAAATGGAAAGACTTGGAAAAAAATTATATTAAATGAAGTAAGCCAAAGAAACATAGGTCCCATGGTTTCCCTTATTTGCAATAACTAGCATATGTCTGAGTCAAGCAGAAAAGTTCAGATAAATTGATGTTAGGGGAATGATCCCCAAGATAAGTAATCAAATGTTTTTTGTTTTTGTTTTCCTTTCATGCAATTGTTTCTATCATATTTATAAGATGATTTCTATGTTGCTTTGTATGTCCCTCCCCCACAGTATAACTCATACTTTCACTGTATTTGATGTTGGTATAATTTGTGGAGGGGAAGGGAAAAAATAAATCTTTTAACTAGGGATACAGGTAGACCCATTGCAACAATGAGATGTACAAGTCGTTATGTCAAAAAACGAACTTTACAACTTTGGTGGGGGGTGGGGAGAGGACCGGGTGGGGGGAGGGGAGAGTATGGGAAGGGATGGGAAGGGGAAACAAAGAGGAGGCAACAATGCTTGATAAGAAATATACTCGTTATCTTGCCCATGTAATTGTAACTCCTCTGTATGGTATTCTCACAATAAAAAAATTAAACTTTCCCAGAGAGACATTTAAGAATAATGCTATTTGTAGCATTGTAATTTGGGGTTATTCTGGACGAAGCAATCATTGTACCAAGGAGTCACTTGAAATTATTCCAGTTGTAAGAAATTTTGGAAAAAGTGAAGTCCTTGCCCACACTTTACTATTCCATTTAGTGGAGCTTTATGGTTTTTAAACTAGAAAATAATCTCAGCTTCAAGATTGAGCAACTGTCTTTAATCTGAAAACCACTGTCTTCATTTCCTTTCATGTTACATTAAAGGTAATTATCAAAAGTCTGTGGAGATTTCATCTCACTCTAGTCAGTATAGCTGCCATCAAGGAAATAAAAACACATGCTAGTGAGGTGTGGAGGGAGGCAGCAGGAAAGAGCCATATACAACTAACATGGTAGCAATGTGAATTAGTGCAGTCACTATGAGATTCGTCAAAAAACTAAAAATTTAGCCAGGTGCCAGTAGTTCATGCCTGTAATGTTAGCTAGTCACAAGGCTGAGAACTGAAGATCTGGGCAAGAAAGTCAAGACTCTTATCTCCAATTAATCATCAAACGAGCTGGAAGTGGAGCTGTGGCTCAAGCGGTAGAGTGCTAGCCTTAAGCACAAAAGCTCAGGAACAGAGCCCAGGCACCACCACGCCCCCACCTCCATCCTAAAAATAGAACTACCATATAATCTTGGTATACCGCTCTTAAGTATATTCCTGACAGAAGCTAGGTCAGCACATAATAGAGATACCTGCACACCCATGTTGACGGCAGCACTATTCACAACAGACCAGTTACAGATGAAATCAGCTTAGGTGCCCATAAACAGATAAATGAATAAAGAAACTGTGTCTATATACAATGGAGTTTCATTCAGCTGTTAAAGAAGAATGTAAAATATCATTTGCGCAAAACTGGGTGTAACTGGAGATCAACATGTTAAGCAAACTAAGCCATATTCACAGAGAGAAGCATTGCATGTTTCTCTCAGGTGCAGCAGAATCTAGATTTTTTTAAGCTGACATGAAAGTGTAAGGACTATTAGGGAAGCAGAAGAGACCCTTAAGGGGGAGAGGGAATAAGAGAAGGATAATGGAGGGATCAATAAGATCAAAGTATATTATAGATAGATAAATAGATAGAGAGATGATAGACAGATAATGTATGAAGATGTCATAATAAAATTAGAGAATTTGTTATCCCCTTTTGCTTGAGAAAATCCATGCTACAGCCCAAACTTAATATTTATTTTTAATATCTAGTAAAAACATAAGATTTTTTGATATGCCAATTCTAAGGAGACAAAGCTAAAGGAAAGATTAAAATTAAAATACATACTCCCTGATGTTTAGAAGTCCATGGTCCAGTGGGAATATTAATAAGTAAAGTAATCAGTCCATTGGACAAGCTAGGCTCCTTAGGGAGAGAGCAGATGCCAACATTTTCATTCCCTGCATGATCACTAATCCCTGCTTTTTCAAATCACCACTCCACCAGAAACTCAGGTAGCTCATAAGGCTCTACATAGCTTCAGATATTAACAGAACCTCTTATCTTTCAACTACTTAATTATCTCTTTATCATATTCTTTATTTGCTGAATTTGGAGCTTAAACAACTCCTTAATTACAGTCTTGAATATTGAATGATTGCAGCTGACAAATGCTAGGTATTTTTCAATCTTCCCCAACAAATCTGGGTGGAGGGGTAGGTACCACACTCTTCTTACTGCTCCCAAAGGAAAATGATCTCACAGATAAAAACAAATACTGTAGAAATGAGCACCATGAATGCTAATTCATGATGTCAAAATGGATTCTCTTGCTTTCCTCTGTGCATGTAAGTCCAAGTGCAAGGCTTACAGAGCTTCAAAGCCTCTGTCACACAGTGGGCACAGAGGAAGAACTCTAGGCTATGTTGCAAAATGCAACTACCTTCAACTTCTGATGAACTGTTTCTTCATTTTGGTACTATCTCTTTTCAAAGCAGCTGAAACCTCCATGACAATATTTAGAACTGCATTATAAAAATAGTGTCCCATTTTACAGATTACCAAGCAGAGCACAGAGGTGTTAAGTAACTTTTCCAAGATTACAGAGCTCATAAATCACAGAGCAGGGATTCAAAGCTGAAAAAGCTACTGTTGGGGCTTATGCTATTAACTTATGTGAAATACTGTCTCTTCTGACTAATAAAACGATAAGCTAATAAAATGATAGAATATTTTAGGCTGGCATATTAATTAGTGCTTTGGTACAGGTAATTATAATGGCACTTTCACCTACAATGATGAAACCTAAAAGAATGACTGTAATACTGAAAGCTAAAGACACACTGATGCCATATGGAATCTGAAAGAGGGGGTCGTGGTGCTCCCCTCCCCCCAAATATTACCTACATCTATACATAGTGTCATGGGAAGACTTTTATCATCCAATATATCTCTTAAAAGTACATTTTTCCCAGGCACCAGTGGATCATGTCTGTGATCCTAACTACTAAAGAAACTGAGATCTAAGGATCATGGTTCAAAGCTAGCCCAGCCAGGAAAGTCCATGAGATTCTTATTTCCAATTAACCAGAAAAGAGCCAGAAGCTGTACAAGTCAAGTTGTAGCACTCCAGTTTTGAGCAAAAAGGCTGAGAAACAGCACCTTAACTCCAAGCCTGAGCTCAGTATTGGCATAAACACACAAAAAAAGTGTATTTCCATCAGGTGATGGCAGTTATGCCTATAATCCTAGCTACTCAGAAGGCTGAGATCTAAGGATTGCAGTTCAAAGCCTGACCAGGCAGAAAAGTCTGTAAGACTCTTATTTCCAGTAAACTACTCAGAAAAAGCATGAAGTGGCACTGTGGCTCAAGTGCTAGAGTACAAGCCTGAGCAAGACATTCACAACAAGGTCCAGACCCAGAGTTCAAGCCCCAGGATGGTCACAAAAAAGAGGTATATTTTCAACAATGGTAAGCTAGTTGATTCCTTAGGCAACTTCCTTCCTCAGCTTCTAATTTGCCACTTTCACTACATATAGCCTTTATATTAAGTACATTTTGATTAAGACATTCTATATCCAAGCTATTTTCAGATTTTGTGATTTAAAATCTTTCATGATAACTCTATATTTAAATAGAAAACTTCCAAAAAGTGTATCTCATGGAAAAATTGACTCCTTAAACTGCTCCATGAGAAGGTTCAATAGTCAAATACATTTGAGAAGCATATTGTGGCTCATATTAACGATCTGATACTTACATTAGCATATTAAAAATTGGAAGTCAAACTGAATTCCAAAAACAGTACAACTTCCAAACAACTTCTCCATTTTCCAAATCTAACAGTCCATTTTTCTGTTCATAGTCCTTATTAAATTCACAGAGATCTTTTATGAACTCTTTGTGAGAGATGGCTGTGGGCACTGGTTAGACATGAAGCCACAATTGGAATTTAAGAAAACTCAGAAGGGGCCATCTAGAAGGAAATAAAATTAGGATTTAGGAGGGCCAAACTTCTGCCTTGATTCCATGCTTATGGGTTTGATATGAGTTATTTTACCGTTCTAGGGACCAATTTCCATGTCCACAAATAAGAAAGTGAATTATGAAAGGGATTAGAGGGACCTAGGAATATACTTGCTCAGACCTCCTTTCTAATTCCTTAGGGCTATTTGCAATGGATAAAGCATAATTTCTATAATCTTAATAGTCTTTTTTGTAGTACTGGGGTTTGAACTCAGGACTTCATGCATGCTAAGCAGGTGTTTTATTGCTTGAACAACACCTCCAGCCTTCTGTAATCTCTTGTAATCCAAATTAACTCTATGCTTTAAATATGGCTCCCTGTCCAAATAAATCAAAACATCTGAGGTTATTTAAAAGATGTTAGACACTGGCCTGGATGGATAATGGTTGATTGCATAGGATTTTTTATTCTTTTGGAAATTTAGCAGAATAATCAATCAGTCTTACATCTGAGATTATTTTTAATAATATGAACCAAAAATCTGTTTGGCCTTTTAAATGTGCAATGCCATCATCCAAATATGTCTAGGCCACTCATGCTGCCATTAATCATCCACCCCTTCTGTTAGATGTCCCCAAGCATTAAGCTAAGACACTAGTAATCAGATAACAGCAAATTTAGAATTGTCTCCCAAGCTGATGTCCATAAAAAGCCAAGCCAAGAGGCTCTTACACAGAAAATGAAGCATACTGTATCTGTTTTACTATTGCTACTTGAATATAATCAAGATCTCATCCAGAATGATTGTCCTTTTGGATTCTTTCCCCGTCATTTTTTTTTAATTTAATTTTAGTGTCAAGGTGATATACAGAGTGGTTACAGTTACATTTGTAAGGTAATCAGTACATTTCTTTTCTTTTCTTTCCTCTTTTTTTTTTGTTGGTAATGGGGCTTGAACTCTGGGCCTGGGCCTGGGCACTGTCGCTGAGCTCTTCAGCTCAAGGCTAGTGCTTTGAGCCACAGTACCACTTCTAGTTTTCTGGTGGCTAATTGGAGATTAGAGTCTCATGAACTTTCCTGCCCAGACTGGTTTTGAACCGTGATCCTCAGCTCCCAGCTTCCTGAGTAGCTAGGATTGCAGGCATGAGCCACCAGCATCTAGCTATGAGTACATTTCTTGTTGAAGTCATCTTTCTGGGGTAGCCAGATGTCTCAACACTGCTTCAAGGATATGATCTTTAGGGTGAGGTAAGGAGAAAGATCTCCATTAAATGTTTTTAGCTCTATGTGGAATTTATACTCACAAATGTCCTCTGCCATAACCTTGTGTAAGTCACACATAGTCATTCAACTTGAGTTTTTTGAAAGAGATTCTGTCAGTCTTCCCTGCTAACTCAAAATGCAGCCTTTTAGAGGTACACAGGACTAATAGTTTTCTGGAAATTCAAACAAGAGGTTTGTATTCTTTATCTCAGTTTTTTCTTTTTTGCCTGTTGTAGAACTTGAACTCAGGGTCTGAATGCTGTCCTTGAGCTAGTACTCTTCCACTAGTCTAGTACTCTACCACATGAGTCACAGCTCCAGTTTCAGGGGTTTTTTTTGTAGTTAATTGCCTAGTCTGGCTTTGAACCTTGATCCTCAGATCTTAGGATCTCAGCCTCCTAATTAGCTAAGATTATAGGCATGAACCACCAGCAACCATCCAGCTTCCCTATCTCACTTTTATCTTAGAATGTTTAATGACAATTTCTTGCTACCCTGAGATAAATGTTTGATAGACCCACGTACCAAAATACAACTAAAGTCAAGATTCACAGGCTTCAATAAGAACAGTGCATCATGAGATTTCAGCAACAAGAGAACCCACTGACAGAATTGTGGTCACAGTTCCAACAAGGACATTCTACACAATGAACTTGCCAGAAGAGTCAGTCTTCTGACTTCTCTGAAAGGAACAATAATCTATGCACAATACTAAGGGTGTACCTCGGCCTTCCCAACTATGATTTCCCTGTGCCAAGAAAGCAAGGAAAGATGAGAATGTATTGGGATATTCATTCAAGCCTATAGTTCACTGGTGTCTACAATGTTGAAGGACAAGCAGAAAGCTAGATTTGTTTCTGCTGTCATGGTCTGACTGCTTTGCTCATGTCCCAGTTTAAAAGTCTCCACACCCAGCACCTATGACTTGTCTTTATCCCCATAACACCTTTGTCATATGTCATAAGCAAGAATACCCTGTATTTCATTGCTAGCAAAAAGTATCTGTTCCCATGTCCAAATTTGCTTAGCAAAGCAAAGCTCTATATATGAAGCCCCTGTCTGCTACCCATCCAGGTTTCCTACAAAGAAAAGAGAACAAGGAACTCTTCTGTTAATGCCAACAAGTTCAAGGATCTGCCCGGAATTGCACATGAGACCATATCAAGAACTTCTGCATTACCTACTGTACACATCAAACTCTTACTCTCACCCTCTTCCCACACATTCCTTGAAATTGTCTAGACAACCTTAAAGTCTGGTCACCAGCTTTGTCTATACATCTCATAGGTCCTCACTTTACACATCCATTCTTATGCAAAAGCCCAATGAAATTTTTAAGAAAATAGATGGAACTGGAGATTATCTTGTTGAGTGAGATATGACAAGCTCAGAATACCTAAAAACCTAAAATAATATTAATAGCATAATAACATAATAAGAATAATAATATATGATTATAAAAGAGTGACTCAAGAAGGAATCAGCATAGAGATTAGGGAAGAAGAGTAGACAATAAAGTACTATATATATATATATATGTATATATATATGGGGGGAGTGTGTGTATTAAAATAGCATAATTAAACTCACTAAGAACTGTTAAAATGGAGCAAGATTAGATAAGAGTTGAGAAAGGTTCATATAGGAAGAATGAATTTGATCAAAGTATACATTATATGCATGCATGTATCACTTTAAAACACCTTTAATTAACTCACGCTAATTATTTTTTAATCCTTAGTAAGTCATCTATAGGAACAGCATTCAGATCTGAACATTGAACCATTCCCCAAATCAAATGGATCCTAGGAAAATGAGACCCAAAGATTTAATCAGCAGTTTTTGTCCTATCACAGACTTTATGAATGCAGTTTAACATCATATCCATAAGAATAGCCAAAGCAGACTCAGCCTTTGGTTACCGTTGGTTGGTCATATGGAATTTTCCTCTTGGACAGGACCACAAAACCTCCCCTGTTGACAAACTCAACCATCTATTTGTTCAAGCTCTGTGTACCTCAAGTCTCTTGCTTGGTAAAGGAAATCTAGCTCATATTACTTACTCCAAATGGAGTAGGTAATTTTATACCCATCCAGACTCTTCCCTATAAACTCCTTCTCTCTCACCCCTACAATACATTCCAAACTTCACTTTTTACATGGAATACATTTTTGTTTACTCCTACAAGAACAGACATTCTTTCCACTTGCTTGGAATTAGCAGCATGCAGCCTATGCATCCCTTCAAAATGGTGGATCAGATGAGGTGGGTCAGATAGCCTATTGACAGTTCATGACCATCAAAGCTTGTTGTCTGCTGATTCTATTTGCTTATGCATGCTCTCATTCCCAATCTTGACAGAAGATCTATTAATAAGACTCTGTTAGTTTCAATTATAGTTTTGTACCTAAGATATAAAACTAGTGCTGAGAGGACTTCTTTTGACACAATTAGTCTTTAAGAATCTTCCTCTGACAAACCACCAAAATAGGAGTGGACTGCCTTACCCATTCACTTCAAGTCTACAAAGCTAAAGTTGAATTCATCTATTTATCCTCAAACCTGATCTCTCTCACTAAATGACACCACCTTTTTTTAAAATGTCTCAGAACAAACTCAAAAGTAGTTTTGTAGTTTTCCTTCTTCCTAGTTTCCAGCATTCAATCCCCATTTCCTACCAATTCTTCTTCCTACATTTTACCAAAATCTATCCACTTTCCCCAATGCAGCCATCAGCATCTCTTCCCCAAACTAAACTCATTTCTGTCTGTATTCTTGCTTCCACTTCACCTCAATAACATTCCATAACTGTGGAGTTATCTGTGGTATGGCTGTTACCCCTCTGTAAAAATCACTTGCCTAAATCTCTATTATCCTCAGCAGAACATACAAATTAGTCTTGATTTGTGTTTTGCCTTTCTCTCCAACTTCATTTGTCTTTGACACTTCTCTTCTCATTGTACACTTGGACAACATCTTTGCACATACTTTCCTCACTTTCTAGAATAGTCTCACTACACTGCCACTCCTACAACTGGTCACCACAGCTCAGTATTCAAGTATCAGTTGGAGCATTCCTTCTTCCAGGAAACTTCCTTTGAACCATACTCATGAACTTTCAGACCTGACTGGATTTCCTTTCTGTGTGTACCTATTTCACTCTGAGTTTAAAAGTGTTGTAGCATAGCCTGGCACTGGTGGCTCATGTCTATAATCAGAGGTACTCAGGAGATCGAGATCTGGGGATCTTGGTTTGAAATCAGCCATAGACAAATTTGAGAGACTTACCTCCAATTAACCAGCAAAAGAACAGAAGTTGAGGTTTGGCTCAAATGGTAGTGGAAAAGCTAAACAAGAATACAAAGACAATTTGAGCTCTAGCACTGACACAAAACAAACCAACCAACCTGTTTTAGCATGGGGACTGTTTTGGGGTGGGAGCCAGCAGAAGGGAGAGTGAAAAGAGAGGGTAAGGATGCATGCATGTGAGTGAAATGCTTCATGCACATGTGTGAAAACAGTATAATGAAACTAAGAATTGTGTTATAGCTGGATGCTAGTGGCTCATGCCTGTAATTCTTGCTACTCGGGAGGCTGAGATCTGAGTATCGTGGTTCAAAGCCCAGGCAGGAAAGTCTGTGAAACTTATATCTCCAATAAACCACCAGAAAACCAGAAGCAGCACTGTGGCACAAGTGGTAGAGTGCTATTCTTAAGCTGAAGAGCAGAGGGACAGTGCCCAGGCCCAGAGTTCAAGCCCCGCAACCAACAACAACAACAACCAAAAAAAAGAATTGTTTTATAAAGAAGCAAGGAGAAGAAAGAGTGATCAAAGTACTTTATACGGAAATAAAGTGATCAAAGTACTTTATAGCAGAATATCACAAAGAAACTCCTTTGTACAATTAATGTACATTAATTTTTAAAAGCTTTTTCATTGTAAAGATGCTGTACAGAGGGGTTACAGTTACATGAGTAAGGTAATGAGTACATTTCTTGTCAAACATTGTTACCCACTCCTTTGTACTTCTTCCACTATCCCTTCTCTCCCCCAATCCTTCCCCATCACCCCTGAAGTTGTAAAGTTCATTTCTGACAGTGTCTTTTTAGTATCGTTGCAATGGGTGATCTTTTGACCATGTTTCAGCATTTTGTTATTCTCATTCCCATCCCCCAAATCCAATAAAAGTATAAGATGCAGTATACCAAAATCAAAGACAGTGACTGCCAGGGATAAACCAATGGCAAAAGAAAAATGAAATAAAATAAGAAGAAAGAACTAGATACAGTACATTGGTGACAACAAGGTCAACAACCTAAAAAAAAAAAAACAGGCCTACTGTTTCCTTGTCTTGGAGTTCATTTCAATTAGCATAATTTTGTGTGGTCATATGTACATAGCTATTGAACTACTATGATTCCTGCCAGGACTATCCTGGGCATATATTAATTATTACAAATGAGGGGAAACATATGTTTCCTTGGATCTGACTTACTTCACTTAATATGATTTTTTCCAAGTCTTTCCATTTCCTTACAAAAAGGGTGATGTCATTCTTTCTGATAGAAGCATAAAATTCCATTGCGTATATATACCACATATTCTTGATCCATTCATCTATTGAGGGGCATCTGGGCTGTTGCCATATCTTAGCTATGATAAATAATGCTGCAGTGAACATATTTGTGCTGGTAGCTTTAGTGTGGCCTTGCTTGTGATCATTTAGATAAATGCCCAGGAGTGGGGTTGCTCGGTCATAGGGAAGCTCAATGTTTAGTCTTTTGAGAAACCTTCTGTTTTCCAGAGTGGTTGAACCAGCTTACATTCCCACCAACAGTGTAGTAGTGTTTCCTTTTGGCCACATCCCTACCAGCATCTGTTATTATTTGTTTACTTGATAATGGCCATTGTAATTGGGGTGAGGTGGAATCTCAAAGTGGTTTTGATTTGGATTTTTTTATGGCCAGTTATGTTGAACATTTCTTCATGTGTCTATTGGGCATTCTTATTTTCTCTTCAGAGAAGTCTCTTTTTAATTTCTTAATTTTTTGAGCTCTAGGTATATTTTTGATAAGAGACCCTTGTCTGTTGTATAGCTAGTGAAGGAATACCAATTCCAAACTTCAAACTCTATTATAAAGCTGTAGTTATAAAAACAGCTTGGTACTGGCACAGGAACAGGCCTGACGACCAATAGAACAAAACGGAAGACCCAGACATGATCCCCCAGACTTATGGCAACCTAATCTTTGATAAGAAAGCCAAAATTATAAGATGGAAGAAAGACAGCCTCTTCAACAAATGGTGCTGGCAGAATTGGCTATACACATGTAGAAATTGAAGTTAGGTCTTTATAGATCACTCTGCACCAGAAACAACTCCAAATAGATTACAGGCCTTGAGGTAAAAGCGGAGACCTTGAAAATATTACAGGAAGAGATAAGGGGATATGCTAGGGCTCCTCAGCACGGGTTGAAACTTTCTAAATAAAGATCCAGAAACATAACATATCAAAGAAAGGCTGGAGGGGCTGGGAAGGTGGCTCAGTGGTAGAGCACTTGCCTTGCATGCATGAGGCCCTGGGTTCGATACCTCAGCACCACATAAGCAAAAAGAAAAAAGCCAAAAGTGGCACTGTGGCTCAAGTGGTAGAGCACTAGCCTTGAGCTGAAGAGCTGAGGGACAGCACCCAGGCCCAGAGTTCAGGCCCCACGACCAGATCCAAAAAAAAAAAAGAAAGAAAGAAAGAAAGAAAGGCTGGATAAATGAGAGTGCATTAAACTGCAGAGCTTCTGCACGGCAAAAACCATAGCAAGCTAAATAGAAAGCCCACAGACTGGGAGAAGATCTTCACTAGCTTATAAAAGCTTCTTGTAGCAGTTTTTATCCTACCATGTTGTAACTGTCCATATAAACCAGTGTTCTCTATTTATAATTATCCCTTACTTGAATAGATTCGGTACAATTGCTTGCTTACTTTTTTATCCCTGGCACCTGGAAAATTGCATTCATGCAATAAGGACTCAATAAATATGAATTGGTCAATAAATGGAGAGTTTCCTTCCTAGAGATTGCCTGTAATCATCATTTTAAAACCTCATCTCCATAACAGAAGTTGAGCAGGACACACCAGGTAATTTCTCTCTAAGCAAAACATCTTACTGCAGATGGACTAATATATTCTGATCCTGTAATTGACATTTCCTCTTCATGTTTATGAAAAACCTTCTTTGTATACCCCCAAAGAGGAAACAATGCCTACACTTTATCTTCTGAAGAATGTTGTCACTTGCCAAATCCTGGTAGAAACCAAGCACTGTGACTCATACCTGTAATCCTAGCTAATCAGGAGGCTGAGATCTGAAGATCACAGTTCAAAGCCAGTATGAACAAGCAAGTCCTTAAGACTCTTATTTCTAATAACCACCATGAAGCTACAAGGTGAGCTGTGGACCAAGCAGTAGGGTGCCAGTTGTGAAGGAATAAAGCTAAGGGATTGTGTATAGGCCCTATGTTCTAGTCCCAGTAAAGACATACACACACACACATACACACACACACACACACACACACACACACACACACACACACATCCTCATACATAGAATGTTGAAAAAACCATTCTTCTAAATCATTCCCAATTCTTTATGAATTTAAAAATTGTAATGTTTTCATTTCTCCTCTAAAATGCATCTAGCCAAGAGAAATTAAGATCACTGAATCAGACACAATCTTATTCTGCTGAGAAATGTTTGGGTTTTTTAATTTTTTTTATTGTAAAGCTACGGTACAGAGGGGTTACAGTTACATGAGTATGGTAATGAGTACATTTCCTATCGAGCATCGTTACCCGCTCCATTGTGTTTTCCCCTACAATCCCTTCCTTCCTCACCTCCCCAACTCCTCCCTCCCCCAAACCAAAGTTGTAAAGTTTGTTTTCAACATAGTATATTGTATGTCTTGTTACAATGGGTCAGCCTGTATCCCTATTTCAGCATTTTGTTATTTCCCTTCCCCTCCTCAAATTAGAAAAATATATAAATATGCAAGATGCGTGAGAAATGTTTTTACTAAACTGTTCTACTTCATATGAAGGGCTGTTAATGACATAACCCTGGAATATATCTCCTAAAATGCCACAGGATGCAACATTACCCCCAATTTTTGGCAGTACCTGGATATAATATTTCATGAATTCATTATCTGCCTCTGAAAGGTTGAAGATCAGTAACTAAATCATGTAAGTGCTTATCAAGCAATTATGTTATTAAAATGACATACATCAGTCAGCGCAAATCTTGCTTTTGTCTTTGAATTCTTTGTCTTCTCCATTTTATTAGTCAAAACACTGTTTTCAGCACCGTTCTTAGCAATTAAGAAATCTATATTTAAATCATGTTAGCAGGCAGTGACATAAACCTGTGTGGAGGAATTAGAGAAGTCTAAGGGGACTTTCCTTGCACTTGGTAGGAAAAATAGAGAGCAGCAGCCTAAACTTGGAAGTCTAAGGCTTTTGTTTCAAAGCCAAGCCTTTCTTCTTTCTAGCCCATACTCCCCATCTCTGAAGCTTGCTAGTCCTGTGGCTCATAATAATGATTAAAATATCTCAGGAATAAATATAATCACAAAAGTGCTAACTATAACTGAGGAAGTAAGTAATGGCTCAAATAAGTTTCATCATTAATTGGACTTTTTTTGTAGTAATGGCATCGTCTGCTTGGTGGGCAGGTGTTCTATCACTTGTTCGATGCCATCAGCCCTTTCTTGCTTGCTCAGTGCATCAGACTGCAATCCTCCTACCCAGGCCTCCACCTAGCTGAGCTTACAGGCCAGTCACATCCAGCTTTTACTGGCTATTCACCATAGTCATGTTATAGAAATAGTCCAGATACCTTCCAATGGATGAATGGATCAAGAAAATGTTAGATATGTGTACAAACAATGGTATTTTACTCATACATCAAGAACAATGATATCATTTGCAGGGAAATTATGGACCTGGAAAGAATTATGTTAACTGAAGTAAGTCAGGCTCAGAGAGACAAAAGTTACATTTTTTCACATGCATGGGAATTAGATCTAAATCATAATATATATGTAAACATATACATGGTCATAGGCATACATAGTTAACATGTTAACTAAAGTATGATAAATTCAGGGAGGAAGAAACTGGTATAACTCCTTTGAACAAGTAATTTACAATTTAACAAAATGATACCAAGAAGCTTGAACATGTGTGGTTGTTGGGAGGGGTGTAGACAAATGAAGAGAGTAAGAGTGGGCAACTGCAATTCATAATATGTAATGTACATATAGAAAAATGGAATGAGATAAATTGAGGGGAGGGGTGGGCTTGAGAGAGATGAGAGAATGATGAAAGGGTGAATAGTGCAGCAATGAATATAACATCCAACCTATTTGTTTAAATGAGGTTCTTACTAACATTTTTCCCAGGCTTCCCTCAAACAGTGATCTTTTCAGCCTCTGTCTTGTAAGTAGCTGGGACATAGACATGAGCCACATTGCCCAGCTAATGATTGGAATCTTTGAAGGGAAATTATATTCTTTCAATTTAATTGATAAATATTTCAAATTCTAATTTCCAACTATCTTTAGGTTTAGGAGAACTAAAAGTACATTTGAAAGAACAAAAGTGTCTAAAAATGGGCTGAGAAAGTGGCTTAGTAGTAGAATGCTTCTAGCATGCATGAAGCCCTGGGTTTGATTCCTCAGTACCACATAAACAGAAAAAGCCTGAAGTGGTGCTGTGGCTCAAGAGGTAGAGTACTAGCCTTGTGCAAAAACAAGCTCAGGGACAGTGCCTTGGCTCTGAGTTAAAGCCCCAGAACTGGCAAAAAAAAAAAAAAGTGACCAAGAAAATTATTTTCTAACCATTCATTCAGATTGCCTCATTGAGATCATTTACAAATTCGATTTAAAGGAATTCAGAATGGAGGGTGTGTTGTGGACAATACACTAACTCTGAAGGCTGACTTTCAGGGAAGATGACTATGGCCAATTTCAGAAATCTATTAACTGGCCATCTGAAAACAACTTTTAAAACATATTAGTATATATTAATTAATAGTGAGACTCATCAAAATATCAAGACATTGTTAGAAATACCTCTTAGAAATGCACAAGGCAGGTTACCTTTTATTCTCACATGTAGTATTTCTAACAAAGCCAGCATATATCAAAATATCTGGAAGATATTTCGCTAGTTAAAAAAAGACCGGAATGCCATCTTGTTTCAAAAGTATTTCAGAGATGACTAGTAGCCCATAGGTAGAGTGATTGCCAAGGAAGATGGGGATCATATTTGAAAGACCATCCAATTTGTCCAGGGGGAAGTCATTAGAACTTCTTTGGTAAGTACAATTTCATGTGGAGGATAATGAGAAAGGGCCAGGGAGAAGGTCAAGAAAAAAGCCAGAGGTGAAGACGTGAACCAAATGTCTGATGAGTTTGGAATAGATTGAAGAGAAGGTTTTCTTACTTGGAGAATGAAGAAAGGATAATGGAGTTGGGGGGAAATTTAATAAGAATGAAAAAGAGAATTAAAGATCAAAGATAAAGGAGAAATTCAGAGAAAAAGTTATAGGGGGTCAAAGTATCCTAGGGAGAAGTTTATTCAGCCTAGTTTTTTGAAAAAGAACAATGGACATGTGAAAGCACCAATGAGAAAGAAAACTGGAAAATAAATAAGAATGCAGCAAGAAGGAATAAAAGAAAGTAGGGAAAGGCTGAGCACACAGCTCCATAAGAGTACTTACCTATCACGCATGCAGCTCTGGGTTTGACACACACAGTCTCATTCACATGCACACACTACCAAAGGAAAGAAAATTAGGGAAGAGAGAACAAAGAGACTATTCTAGACAATAATATTTTAAGCCTGTGAGGGTGGAGGGAAAGCAAAAATAAAATATATGAAATTTCAAAAGAGAAGAAGTTATAAACATATGTTTATGTGCTAACATAAAATAAGCAAAAACAAGAATGGCTGCCTTATAAGATTACAGGAGTTATAAAAGTAAAAAGTAAATGAATATGCACCTCCTCATAAATAGCAAAACAAGAGGAAGCCAGGAGCTGCAGACAGGAGCAATACAAAGACAAGAGTAGGTATGGCAAACATGAAGACAGTTTTACAGGTAAATAAAGAGTGCATGGAAATATGATAATGAAACCTCTGTAAGCAATTAATATGTGTTAATAAAAACATGCATTGCAAAAATTTAATATATATTATTTATAATATAACACATAGATATATAATATATTATATGATACCTTATAATATACAATATATTTTATATTATTGTATAATTAAATATACATTATATAACATATAATACACATATATGATAATATGTTATATGGTATCTTATACATATAGTACATTATGTAGTATTATATATATTATATAATAATATATCATACACTATATACAGCCTACTTTTTGAAAAGAACAATGAAGATATAAGAGCACAAATGAGAAAGAGGAACAGAAAATGAATAAGACCAAAAAACTATGCAGAAATGAAAGATCAAGAGAATGGAAGGATGGTCCCAGGAGAGAGAAACAAGGATTAAATATTTCCCCTAAATAAATTGAGATTAATTCACTCTGGAAAAAGCCACTTAAAAACCAGAGGAAAGGGTCTTCGAATGTGGTTTAGTGGTAGAGTGCTAGCCTAGCATGCATGAAGCCCTGGGTTCCATTCCTCAGTACTAGATAAACAGAAAAAGTCAAGAGTGACACTGTGGCTCAAAGTGATAGAGCACTAACCTTGAGCAAAAGAAGCTCAGGGCCAATATTCCAACTTCATTCTTCAATGAAATAGAAGAAGCAATCCAAAAATTCATATGGAACAATAAAAGACTTGGAATAGCAAAAGTGATCCTTAACAGAAATAGTGCTGATGGACTATCAATACCAAATTTCAAACACTACTACAAAGACATAGTAATTAAAACAGCTTGGTACTGGCACAAGAACAGATCTGAGGACCAATGGAATTGAATTGAAAACCTAGACATGAACCCACAGACCTATAGTCACCTAATCTTTGATAAGGGAGGTAAAAAAATATAATGGAAGAAAGACAGCCTCTTCAGTAAATGGTGCTGGCAAAATTGGTTAAATACCTGTAGAAAACTAAAGTTAGATCCTTATATATCACCCTGCACCAGAATCAACTCCAAATGGATCAAAGACCTTGAAGTTAAGCAGACACCCTGAAAACATTACAGGAAGAAATACCCTAGGTCTCCTAGGCACAGGCCAAAATTTTCTCAGTAGAGACCCAGAATCACAATAAATCAAAGAAAGTTTGGACAAATGGGATTGCATGAAGCTGCAGCCTCTACATGGCAAAGGACATAGCTAGCAAGATCAATAGAAAGCCCATGGATTGGGAGAAGATCTTTACTAGCCACACAATGGATAAGGGTCTCATATCTAAAATATACCTGGAACTCAAAAAATTAAATCCTCCAACAACAAATCCTCAAAGAAACAACTGCCCAATAAATAAGTGGGCTAAAGACTTAAAGAGAAACTTCTCTGAAGAGGAAAGAAGGATGGCCAATTGACATATGAAGAAATGCTCGAGGTCTCTACCCATAAAAGAAATGCAAATCAAAACAACATTGAGATTCCACCTCACCCCAGTTATAATGGCTATAATCAAGAAATCTAATAATAACAGATTCTGGAGGGGATGTGGCCAGGAGGAAACCTTGCTGTATTGTTGGTGGGAGTGTAAACTTGTTTAACCACTTTGGAAAGCAGTATGGAGGTTCTTCAAAGACTCCACAGAGAGCTCCCCTATGACCCAGCAATCCCACTTTTGGGCATTTACCCAAATGATCACAAACAAGAGCATACTAAAACTACCAGAACAACTATGTTTATTGAAGCAGTATTTACCATAGCTAAGATATGGAACCAACCAGATGTCCCTCAGTAGATGAATGGATCAAGAAAATGTGGTAGATATATACAATGGAATTCTATGCCTCCATCAGAAAGAATGATATCGCCCCATTTGTTAGTAAATTTAAGACTTGGAAAAAAATTATATTAAGTGAATTAAGCCAGGCCCAAAGAAACATAGGTCCGATGGTTTCCCTTATTTGCAATAACTAGTATATGTCTGGAACAAGCAGAAAAGGTCAAAAGCTATGTAAATATGACCAGAAAAGATGATGTTTAGCAAAATGAACCACAAGACAGGGACACAAGTGGTTTTTTTCTTTCTTGCTATTGTTTCTAAAGTATTTATAATATACTATATGATTTTTTGTTTCTTTGTATGTTCTTCCCATGGTATAACTCCTGTTTTCACTGTATTTGATGTCGGTGCCCTGCATCTTGTATATACACTTCTCTAACTTGGGGAGGGGAAGGGAAAAAAAGGCAAAACAAAACAAATGCAAAACAAAAACAAAAAACAAAATGGGATACAGGCTGACTCCTTGTAACGATAAGATATACAAGACACTATGTTGAAACATGAGCTTTACAATTTAGGCAGGCAGGGGAGGAGGAGGAAGCGGGGAGTATAGTTGTAGAGGTGGGAGGGAAGGAATGGTAGGGGAAAAACAAAGGAGGATGTAACAGTGCTTGATAAGAAATGTACTCATTAGCTTACTCATGTAATTGTAACCCCTCTTTACAGTATTTTTACAATAAAAATGTATTTAAAAAACTAAAAAGGAAGCTCAGGGACACTGCCCAGACCCAGAGATCAAGCCCCAGGACTGGCAAAAAAAATAATCCACAGAGGAAATTAACCAGTACTTTGTAAGGCTTTGACTCCCTATAAGCTAAAATACTCTGAAATATAGGAAATGGTTAGCTAATATTCTTGTGTACTACATTCCAGAATGTTGTGTGATCTCATCTGGTATTACTAACAAACCCACCGTACAGCTCCAGAGTGAAGGAGTTGATAAATATCTGCCTTTCCTACTGCCTTTAGCTTCTGCCATCTTTCTGACTTCCTACCTGTTTCAATTGTAAGACTACAAGATTTTCAATATGTTGCATAACTTCTACACTTGTATATAAAATGATTAAGCAATGTCTTGGACGGTTCCCTAATACCTAGATAGCCTGATTTAGTTTTATTATAAACTTTTGATGATCTGTTACTTTTTTCATGTCAGGAAAATGTTAAAAAAAAAAACCAATTTAAACAACATCTCATTATAGTATCAAAACTTCATAGGTGGTACTGGAAAGAAGATGGACTTTCAACAAACTGTTCAGAATTTGAATCCTAGCTCTGTTATGCTAAGAACTTTATGTCTTCTGTGGACCTCAGTTTCATCATTTTAATTTTGCAGAAACAGACAACAGATTACCTTTGAAACACATGTCAATATTCAAAGTTTGATATTAACAATGTTGAGACCTCTTTTTATGTTAAGCTAGGCTATGAAGCTCATTTATTTCTCTCTTCTCACCAGAGTTTTCTGTTTTCTTTTACTTTTAGTTCTTTTTTTTTTTGTTAGTCATGGGTTTTGAACTCCAGGCCTAGGAATTCTCTCTGAGTTCTTTTTTGCTCAAGTCTAGCATTCTTACTACTTTGAGCTACAGCTCAAGTGGAGATAAGAGTCTCACATATTTTCCTGCCTGGGCTGGCTTTGAACCATGATCCTTAGATCTCAGCCTCCTGAGTAGCTAGAATTATAGTCATGAGCCACCAGCACCTGGCCTCATCAGAGTTTTCTAATAATTAACCAAAATATTCCATCCATTGCTTTATTTTCATATGTAATGGCTGAGAAGTTTTAGAAAATATCTCACATGTTGAACTGTCCATTTTAATCACACAATTTTAAGTTGTCTACATTAAAATATATTTGAGGGTAATAGATATATGCTATGTATATTCAAGCATTTGTATTTCCCTCTGCATTAAAATACCATTTCAATACTTTTAAACTTCAAATAAATTTGTGTTAAAAAAAAAACAGAAACAAAATCTTGAGATTCTTCATGTCTGAAATCATGACAAGGCTTTCTTCAGTAGTTTCGTATAAATATCTAATGAGTTTATTGATGCACAGAACAAGGGCTGGTCATGGTTGCAAATTCTTATAGTCCCATACAATCTGAAAGACATACTAAAAGAAAAAGGACCATTGCATATCTTACATGATAAAGCAAGCTTGAGGTGTGAAATTCAATCCCCAGCACCACCAAAGCTGAGGTTGATGGTCATTATGTCCCTTCTTCAGGTGCTTATGCAGATAAGAAGCTTCTTCTCTCACTCTCTTGGCCATATGGATTTTTACCTGGACATCCAACCTAGCAGTGATCTTTGTTATGTTGATCCATCCCTTCTTAGAAGGTTGTCAAATAAGTCCTTAACTTCTCCGCCCTTGTGATATCCACCATCACATTGGTCAGTTCCTGTGTCCTCCAATGTGGTCCAGGCCTGTTCTAAGCATCTATTCTAATTATAAACATCTGTCTCACTGCCTCTAACCCTTGAGTTACTAAGTGTAGTTTTTACTCTTTAATAAGTTCAAATCCCTCTGGTTCTCCTAGGATTTTAAGTCAAATAGCCTCCTCCTGTTTGCTCTGGTGTTCCTGCCAAACCTGGATCCCTAGGATGATCATTTTATGAAGCATTGACCTAGAAGCTTTCAACCCTGAATCTTGCTATTCCTTCCATGCCATGCTCTGGATCTCTGTGGGCTCTCTTTAGCTTCCAGTCCTATGCTGCTGTCAGGCAGTGTAAACTCAGTAATTTGAAACTTACATACCCCATGATTTTTTTCCCTTCAGAAAATCACCTACAACCATGCATTTACCAGTTCTGTTCATCAAAATTCCATTCTTTCTAAACATTGGTTTTTCTTCTTCTCTGAAGGATATTGCTATTGCAAGACTCCTTCATGCTCCTCAGCCCCTTCTCTACTGGGACTTCCCCACTCAGCAGATACCTCTCTTACATAACAAAGAACATATAAATTGGTTGATAAAGGTTCTTTCAAGTTACTTCCCTTTATTCCCATGTGAAACCAAATTATTCATAAACTTGCAAGATCTACTTATAGCTTTAGTATTTGGTGGACTTTCGTGCTCAAGTTGGTTGATAGGCAAAGCAAGGACTCGACTTAGGTTCTATAGACTATGGCTAACAATGGCTGGCTTGGATGGTTGTGTATGAAGGGCAAATGAAGCAGCATAAGCTTAGCCTAAATAGACTCAGCATGTGCTGCTTACATTCTGTGGGTCTTCAAAACACTGGTTGCTTGTGCATTTCAAAAACTTACTCAAGGCAGATGCTTTATGTCCATTATCTCATTAAAATATAGCAGAGCCAGGCATTGGCCGCTCAGGCCGTAATCCTAGCTACCCAGGAGGCTAAGATCTGTGGTTCAAAGCCAGCCGGGGCAGGAAAATCCATGAGACTCTTATCTCCAATAAACCACCAGAAAACCGCAAGTGGTGCTATTGCTCAACTGGCAGAGGGCTTGCCTTGAGCTGAAGAGCTGAGGGACAGCTCTGAGGCCCAGAGTTCAAGCCCCACGAACGACCTAGAAAAAAAATATGGCAGAATCCGTGAAATATCACACTGTCTCCCTGACTTTGCTTCCTCTGTTTTTAGCCCATTTCCTGTCAGATCTTTCCTTAATTCTTGGAAAACTGCTGCCTTTTTGTTTTGATCAATCTGGGGGACCAGGGACACATATGTCATCCTAACTACTCAGGAGGATTGTGTTTTGAAGTCAGCCTCGGCAGACAAATCCAAGGACTCTTGGTACTGTGGCTGGAACCAGGGATTTGTGCTCTTATTCAGTCTTTTTGCTCATGGCTGATGTTCTACCACATGAGCAACAGTATTATGTCCAGATTTTTTCTGGTTCTTTGAAGATAAGAGTCTTGTGGATTTGTCTGCATGGGCTTATTCTGAACCTTGATTCTCAGCTCTCATTCTCCTGTGTAGCTATGATTATAGGCATAAGCCATTGGCATTCAACTCTGAGAGACTCTTAGTCAGCAGAAAAATGAAATTCGAGGTATGACCCAAGAGATTACAGAGCCAGTTGAGGCGAAAAGGTCCTAGAGAAGTCATGAGGCTCTGAGTTCAAGCCCCAATAATGGCACCAAATAAATAAAATGGCTATCTGGAAACAAGGGTTTTCAAGAGTATCAACAAATATTTAGCTGTCAAAACTAATGACATTCTCCTACTCTTTATTCTGCTTTAATGCCAACAATAATCCACCACCAATAATTAAAAACTACAAAGACAAAACTCTCCTTGGCCAGTGTAACAATTTATTCTGTGTCTTCCCTTGGGTTTTCTATCACTTCTATGCAGTCAACTCACTGATCTCTAATCCCTTTCTCCATCTCTTTCTTTTGTCCTTTGTATTTTTCTCTTCCCTCTATAGTTGTGTCTTTGGTGACCTCAGCTGCAACTGTGTGGTAACAAATCTAGGCAAGCCTTCTACCACTAAACTGCATCCCCATCCTGATACACATTGAAATAAGTTATTTCTAGCTTTTACATCTTTAGCCCTTACATTTCTTTAATTTTGCAATCCTGGGATTTGTTGTTTATAAACTGTGTCTGTCCATATTTCAGACTCGAAGAACAGCAAAACCTGTTTCCTTAAACTCGGGTCTTCTCACAACTTTCTTATTTTTGCCCACTGATACCATCATTCAGTAAAATTTAAAATCATACAGTCATTATTTACTTTTTATTCTCTATTACATGAACTCCGGCAATTGCCATATGTTTACTGCAAAGAGCATTTCTCCTGTGTCCTGTCTGCACTATTTATCAACTAACCAATCCTCATTTGATTATAATTATAATCTTTTTTCTCTTTTTTTGGTACCTAGGGTTTGAACTCAAGACCTGGGCACTGTCCCTGAGCTTTTTAGCTCTACGCTAGCACTCTATTACTTGAGGCACAGCTCTAATTCTGGCTTTTTCATGTTTAATAGGACATAAGAATCTCACAGGCTTTCCTGCCCAGGCTAGTTTTGAACCATGATCATCAGGTCTCAGCTTCCTGAATAGCTAGTATTAGAGGATTATAAGTCACCAGTACCCAGCTATAATTATAATCTTATGTTTCTATCCCACATCACTAACCTCTTCCATCTACCATATCCAATACCTGACTCAGGTTTCATTTATTGTTTTTTCTCCTTTTCATTGTTTTTTTTTTTTGGGGGGGGGTCCAGTCGTGGGGCCTGAACTCTGGGCCTGGGCACTGTCCCTCAGCTCTTCAGCTCAAGGCTAGCACTCTACCACTTGAGCCACAGCGCCACTTCCGGCTTTTTCTTTTTTGCTTATGTGGTGCTGAGGAATCAAACCCAGGGCCTCAGGCATGCAAGGCAAGCGCTCTACCACTGAGCCACCTTCCCAGCCCCTCCCTTTTACTGTTTTCTCTCCCTTTCCCTTCTCTACTTTCCTCTTCTATTTTCCCTGTGTTTCTCTCTGTGTCACTGTCTCTTGCTTTCTCTGTGTGTGTTTCTCTGATTTTTTGTCTCTCTCTGTCTCTGTATCTCCTTGTCTCTCTCTTTATCTCCAATCCATTTTAGTTTCCCCTCTTCTCCAAAACATATCCCTCTTCTCATGGTATTTCTCCCTATTACAGATTTAATTACATACTTGGCTGGTTACTATTTGAGATTAGAAACTCCATGTCTGCTTAGTAAGCACTAAGTAAATATCTGCTGCATTAATGAGTTAATTAAGAGTATTTCATCAGATTCCTTCTATCACTACCATGATGGAAACTTTAGTTCTCTCACTTGATCTGTTTTGTAAGTTTCTAATCCAGGCTTTTTGTTTCCTGTCTCCTCTAAACATCCAAGTATGGTTGCCAATTCCATTTTCCTAAGGAGGTCTCTCCTCTTACGCAAATACTGTTCAACTGCTCACAAAAGTAAATCAACCTGCAAACCTAGAGTTCAAAGTCCTTATGGTAAAAGGTCCATTTCTTACATGATCTTTTAAGATTATTGTAAAATAACCCAATATACAATATAGCAATTCATATTCTTGGTGCTTTGAGGTCTCACCTGCTTCTAAATTCCATTTTTAGGGTCTACTTTCTTTATAATATCATTCCTGACCCAAAAGAGACACATAACTTTTAGTTTTAGAATCCATGTAGCATTGCTCATACTACTGTGTTGAGCTGGATCATTTCCAGCCTATGATTATTATTAGTAGTCATTGGCCTCTTTTCAAATTCCCTGAGAGGAAGAACTATGTGGTCCTCTACTTCATAATGCATGTTTAGTAAACATTCAGTGAATTAATGGTTATATTGCAAATTTTAAATTTTTATATCTTTCTATGACCTTAACATGCCAACAAACTATAAGTGTCCTGCCTAGGCCTATAAGTACCCTGCCTAGGCCTACAAGTCCCTTACCTAGGTCCTGGTACCTTGTTACAAATTCCTTATGCTATCTTCTCCTGACTATGTTCTACTCATGTACAAATGCACCAGTGGAATCATATCACCCATTTTGTTTGACTCTCCATCCTCACCTTGAACCAAGGCATTTGCTGTCTCCATGCACATATACCTGCTTTGAGACCAAACTGTACCTAGCACGATCTTCCTAGGACCTGTGAATCTAATTGCCATTTTTTCCTGTGCCTCTTCACCTCTTATGGCTACACTGACCATCCAATAAAAGGATATAAAACAGTAGTTACTTAGCTGTAATAAGAGTGTTCAAGTACTTTGCCTCCAATTATTTTCTACTTTAAAAACCTTGCCTTCACTGGGCACTGGTGGCTCGCACCTATATACCTAAGTACTCAGGAGGCTGAGATCTGAGGATCATAGTTCAAAGCCAGCCAGGGAAGAAAAGTCCATGAGACTTTTATCTCCAATTCATCACACATACACACACACACACAAACCCACAATGCAGAGCCATGGCTTACATAGTAGAGTACTAGATTCAAACTGAAAGGCTTAATGACAACACCAGGCCCTGAGTTCAAGTCCAGGACAAGCAATAAACAAACAAAGCTCCTTTCATTCACTACCATCTGAGCCTTTTTCATTTCTGTTCCCAAGTAATCTTCCTAAACGGATCATCCACAGAGGCAGTTTTCTTTCTCTTCCTTTCTCTCTTCCCACTCTCAGCCTTCCTCAGCCTGGCTGCCATATTGTTCTTCTACACAAACTCCCCAAAGCCAATCACAGTCTCTTCTTCTTTTCCTTCTAAATACAACAGAGGGTCTTTCTTGGCCTTTGCTTGATATTTCTGTAGAAGATATGTCTCCTAATCTGTCTTGAGCCAGAACCCATATGAGCTTTATATTTACAAGCCTACATCTGTACTAGCCATCTTCACCCAGGAGAGAGCTCCATAAATACGTGTTACCTGCTCTTCTTTCTGGAATATATGAGTATTTCTTAAGCCATTTTAACCTATACCCACTTGTTAATAAATATGTAAAGTCTTAGGCTCTCTGAGTAACAAATATATTCCAATACCACCCTTTCCCTAGGGCTTTCTGTATGAAGAAAAACTTGCCCTCTTCCTTGCCTTAGCAGATGCAGAACGAGATGCTCCTGTGGAACATTTAGTTACTGCTGTCTAAACTATCCAAACAATAGTATATTTTCATTTCTAAAATATAAAATGTTACTATCATCTTAATATCCACTGGCTTTTGCTATGGAGTCTATAAGCACAAAGTAGAGTATGAATTACTTTGTTTAGAAAGGCTTAAAGCTCAAGGGAATTGCTTCTTTTTTTTTTTTCTTTTTTTTTCTAGTTCTGGGACTTAAACTCTGGTCCTGAGAGCTGTTCCTGAGCTTTTGTGCTCAAGATTAGTGCTATACAGGAAAGCCCCAGCTCTACTTTCGCCTTTTGTTTTGTTTTGTAGTGTTAGTGGGAATAAGAGTCTTATGGACTTTCCTGCTCTGGCTGGCTTTGATCCTCAGATCTCAGCCTCCTGAGTAGTAAGGATTACAAGCATGAGCCACTGGCACCCTGCCTCAAGTGAATAATTTAAAACTAAATTTATGTCTAGACTTTTCCCTTCCTTTCTTCCATTTCTGTCTGTCATTGTATCTTCATATTTCTAGCCCTCCTTTCTTTCTTTCTTTCCTTTCTTTCTTTCTTTCTTTCTTTCTTTCTTTCTTTCTTTCTTTCTTTCTTTCTTTCTTTCTTTCTTTCTTTCTTTCTTTCTTTCTTTCTTTCTTTCTTTCTTTCTTTCTTTCTTTCTTTCTTTCTTTCTTTGCTAGTGCTACCTATATGCAGCTGGATTTTTGTTTGTCTGATACATTGTTTAGAGAAGCCAAAAAGTAACTTGCTAGTAGGCCATGACTATAAGCCAGAAAAAGAAAGTTCAAGTTGTTTTGAGGCAGCCATCCAAGAAGAGTAGGCAGAAGAAAGTTCTGCTATGTACTTACGGTCCCTTATTTCCAGATCTGATTTCCCTAAGAGACAGAAGAAACCCTAGCAAAGCTAGAAGGAAGCCTCAACTTTCCTGTGCTCACATGTTCATTTCAGTGTCCCATTGCCTCCTACTTTTGAGCTGTCAAGACATTAAGTGATTCCAGAAGGTGAAGTGTTTCGCCCTTCCTACAAAGGAAAACTGAAAAGAGCTCTGGGTTTGTTTGGATATTGGTATTCGTGTATCCATAACACACTTCTGTTACTATACTCAAGTCTCCCAGTGATCTAGCATGTAGTTGTTGAGAGATGTTGTTCTTCTAATGAAAGAAAGCGTGTTATTAAATGTGGTCTAAAACCTGGCTTTATGAGAAAATATTATAATCTTAAATATTGTTTTCAGAGCACTTTATAAGGAGTCTATGAACATTGATAGACATTTCATTTTAGCCTTCAGTACATTTTTGAAGGACATTAAAGCTATGATAATATAGGCCATTTTGGATGGCTGGCATATTTGACATCCTCTCCTGAAAGAGCTACAATAATTGAAAATGAAGTTCAAAGATCTAAAGACATGTAACACCAACTACTTAAGCAAAAATGCAGAAGCAAGCAAAAATGCAGAAGCAAGTAAAAGACTTGAATAACTTAAAAGAAAACTTGTACAAAAAAGGAATATGTTAAGAAATATATAGGAAAATGATTTCTTGAAAGCTTTGTAAACCTGAGGTTTCAAAAGATTAGATAATATGTTTCTCAATTTTTACTCTATGCCCAAACTCAAAACAAATTATATACTTTGAACATTATTGTTGATTTATACATTTCTCTCTACAAATTTTCTTAAGAGATTACACAGATCACTGTAAAACATTCTACCTAACCACCTGATTCAATGTGCAATATCATAAGTATCAGCCTTCAAAATCAAACCTGAGATCTTAGTTTCCATGGTCTCCACTCATCTTTATGTTTCTAGATTTGGTTTTCTATTATCATTTAAACAAACTTAACCTAGCTCATTTAATATGTAGATTTAAAATATAATTTCCTATTGCCCTAAAACACAGCATACTCATTTTTTTTCTAGCTTGATGTTACTAATTTGTGTCTCTTTTCTTCCTTTATCTCATTCCAAACTGTACCTGTCCTTCTACCTTTAACTATCTCTTTCTTCATAGCAGTCCTTTACTTGGTCTTGATGTCATATGAGCATTTTCTAAGTGTTTCTGCTACACAACTTTGGACTTCACAATCAGGTCAGCTATAAGCAAAGAAGTTGACAAATCTCCTGCAATGCCTATTAACACAGACACGGTCCCCATGTCCTCCATAAAGTCCCACTGAAAAATTTTCTTTCAGAACCAAGTACCTGAAAAGGCAACAAACAGCAATTTTCCCCGGAATAAAATTATATAATAATTTTATGTAATAAAATTATTTTCAATTGCTATCATCATCCTAAGTAGGTGAGAATAGAAATCTTTCAAAATCAGGAAGATTTGGGGGGAATGCACTGAACAGGGCACTAGGCTTAGGCATGCAAGTTTAGTTTTAGAAGCTGGGACAAAACCATAATGTTCCTGCATGAGAGAGTTAGAGTAATTTAAAGATGGAGGAAAAAAAAGGAAGAGTCCAAAACTGGCAGAAGGAAGCTAAGACAGCAAGGCAGAGCATGAAATAAAGGTCAAAGGAAAGAACTTCCAGTGTTGGCCAGTTAAGAAAGCACCTTGCAGATAGAATGTTCCACAGAAAGTTTTGTTCTATGTTTTGGTGTGGATCATTTAAAGTAAGCCCTCTCCTCCCACCTCCCACTCAGTAAAGCTCCATTGTTACTCATGTGTGAAAGTGAGTTCTTTCAGAGAAGCTCAAAGAAAAGTTGAGGTCTATGATCCTGGCCTGGACTTAGGCAAAACCAGAATGAGTGTGTGCACTCTCTGGACACTGCAGACATGGCTGAAATCCAGGTTACACCAACAAGGTCCAGGCTAAGAGAGGTCAGAGGCATGTACTTAATCTACACAGTTGCAGGCTCCTGTGGAGCCAGAGGCTGGTGAATGAACCTCTCTGATCCTCATTTTCTCCACCATACAATGAGGGTTACCCGTTTGGGGGTGGTTGTGAAGATTAGAGATAATGTGTATAAAATATTCACTGATTAGTAGTTACCCCATTGGTGATTTGTTTTTTCCATTTTAGTTTCAGCACAACTGAAAATATTGAGCTAACTTTGTGGCTTAAAAAATACATTTTAAGGATGTGCCCTTCATATGTGTGAGGCTTTTTATGTCTGGGTTTTCATCTTTTCTCTATTCCTAATTTTGTGTTTACTTTTAGGTGCTGAATTGTATTATAACCTGCATCCAAGCACTTGTGAATGGGGATACAACATAAATTGCTTCCTGTTTGTTATGCTCCCAGATTCCCATTCTGAACTTTAGAACATGTTCTTCCATTTTAGATAATGCATCCATGCTTATGGCTTCAGATGACTATGTGATCATTAATTGGAATAGTCTTGTCATAGATCAAAATTTGCCTCTTCCTTTTTCTCCTTGTCATCAAGAGTTGGCTGCCACCTGGAGAGTAGTGCAGGGAGTGTCTTCATTGTCATTGTGCCATCACAGGCTAAGCTGAAGAGACCCATTTTTAACAGAGTTATGCGAAAATGCCCATCCTAAAATGTCTGCCCAGCTCATAGGAGGCAAGGACAGAAGACATTCTCTTTTGGCACCTGAGGAAAGTGATCAGAAATGCCAATAAGCCTGGTACTGGTGGCTCATGCCTGTCATACCAGCTATGTGGGAGACTGAGATCCAGAGAATCACAGTTCCACCCAGCCTGAGCAAATAAAGTTCAGAAGATGCCATCACCAGAAAAAAAGCTAGACATTTCGGTGCATGACTCTCATCTCAGCTACTTCAAGAGCACAAAGAGGTGGACAGTGCTGTCCTGGGCAAAAAGCAAGACCCTATCTTAAAATTAGCCAGGGCAAAGTGCTGGGAGTATAGTTAAGGCAGTAGAGGGCATGCTTAGTAAATGCAAAGCCCTGAGTTCAAACCCCAATACCATCCAGAACAATCAATAAATGCATCAGTATAAGTTAAAGTTCAAAGCAAGCCAAACACTCTTAGGCATCCTGAATACTTGAGATCACATGATAACTAGTCAAGCAACCTGCAGTTTGCTGGTGCATCAAGACACAAGCACATTTACTTAATCCTGCCTGAGACGATGAGCTATAGTTTTCAGGCAATAGTTCCCACAGAGATGAAGCTGGAGACAGCAGCCAGCAGCCCATCCCACCTCAGGATCTTTCTCCCTGGGTTCTACTGCTTGTCTGTGAAACTTCAACAACACTCCTGCAATGGGAAAGCAGCACCCGATTCCTGACACTAAGCCTGAAGCAACTATAATTTTATAAGTCAATCTCAGAATCCCTACAGACATCAGCTCATAGGTATCATCTTTCACTTTCTTCCGATAATTTTTTGTGACACCACAAAGTACTCAATTTCTAAACTTTCTCAGTATCTGCTCAAGTGTTTCCTTGGCCTCACAGAGAATAAACAGTGCATACAGCATTGATATATCCAGGAATAGGAAGTCTGCAAGCAAAAATCTGAGGAGCTCAATGCCTCTCTGCCTCTGATTATACAAAGTATTTATCGAGATGGGGAAAAAAATGAGGAGCTTCCTTTTATCCCAGTAGTTAAGTAAAATAATTAACTCTCCAGTTCCCCTAACCATATATGATCATAGAATAATGCTGAAATTTAGACTGAAGTAGAAACATCCACTGCTCTGTTAACATGAGCTGCAGAACAGTTTATCCTAGGGAAATAGATCAAGTAGGCCTTAGCTGATTTCCTGGCCTTGTTATCTATTTCTTATCAATATCTTTTCCAGAGATCCTTTACTTTGCACTAAGATAAAGTATCTATCTTACCCAAAGAGAACCTGGAAGATAAATCTCGTAAAGTGTTCACAAGAATGAATAGACATAAAACTAGTAAGCAGCTTACAAATATTACTGCCCAGGTACTAACTGGGATTAACAATTCAACAGCGACACTCCTGAATTAGAAACAATTTTTTTTCTCTGAAGAACTCAAAAGATATAGCAAGGAAGGGGTGGTGTGTAGAATTGGTAGTAAGAAATAGTAACACCATTATTTTAAGAATAGTCTTAATTTAATAAAAATTTAATATCAAAGGGAACAAAATTGGTGATCAGAAAAAGAAATCAGCACAATGGGTACAATTCATTCCTTCACGCAAACAAAACCTCTTTTGTATTGTGCTGTCCTGTTGAGGAGGACTAAACAGTCATGGCCTGGTGAAAATCATCTGTTCCCAACACAACAAGCCAACTTGCTCTTGCAGGAAGACCCATACTTGGACACTTCAAGAAAGGTAACAACTAATTTCACTCTTCTCCTTTTCCCCCCACCTTCCTCAGGCTTTATTAATCTCATTTGCAGCAGCTGCTATAAATTAGGGATAGCAGCAATCTTGAAACTCCAGTTCAAATACCCAACCAATGGCCCCTGTGCCACACTCCCAGCAGCTTGCCGTGCATGCTATTTTAAAGTTAGGCGTTAGGAGGCAGCAAATGGCTCAGAACCACAGCAGAGATCATCTTAGGAAGTTGGGAAGGAAATCTAAAGCTGTAAAAGCATGGACAACAGGCTAAGTACAAACTTCTAGAAATTGAGAGTTGACATGAGAAATAGAAGGGAAGGGGTTAAGCCCTCATAAATACCCTGGCGAAATCATCTGCATCCCATTCCTTGTTTTATTATTTCCTAAAAACTTTTGACAGTTACCCTTAAGGGTTAAACAACAACCTAGGACTGAGTTGGTTTCATCTACTCTTGTTTTGTTCAGAATTTTAGAAAATAAATGGGGGGGGGGGCTCTTATGGTTGCTAATGTAGAATTCTAAGGTCCTGCTTCTTTGCAATGTGAGCACAAACAAATAGAAAGACTGTGTGAGCCATACCGAGACATTAGAACTAATTCTGTGCTATCTTTCTCCATTCTGCCTAAGTTATTTAGGGCACTTATGACACCCACCCTACTGTGGTTACTGAGAAATGCATATGCTGCCTCTGTGTTTAAAACAATGCCTTGTGGCACATGTAAGCTAATCCAGCGTATCATGTAGTAGGTAACATTAACATATGCCTGTCTTATTTTCAGCATCCTTAAAAAAAGAGGACTTTTCACTTTCAACAAAGGCAAAATCATCTCTAAACAAAGGCTTGCTATTTTAATTATAGTTCACTATTAGTTATTTTGCTTAAATCGCTTCTAAAATAGTTTCTTTTATAATAGCCAAAGAACTCTTGCCTCTACCTGGATGCTTATTTTGAAGAATAAGCTCACATAATTTATGAAAATTTTATTTCAAGCACAAATAGAGTCCCATAGACATGATAACTATAACTATAAATCACTTATAAATGTATAAGGAAGATTATGTAGTGCATAAAACAAAGTAACGTAATATCTCTAAAAATAGTTTCCTGTAATCTTTGCATTGTTTCTTAAACTGCTGGGCTAAGAGTAGATAGATATATTCCGTACCACACAATACTGAGTTATCACAAATATAAAAGATAAAGCAGCAATGAAGAACACATTCCTGATCACAAGGGTAATATTCTAATGAACAGTTAAAGCAAGCCAAAAGTAACATACATGAAATAATGCAATTGTTGCACAAAACCAATCTTTCTTCCAGGCATACACAATGATTCCAAATTTCTCCAGTAACCAAATTTCAGCTTTATTACAATTAGCAGTGATTAAAGAAAAATATCACACATTACTTACTATTTGTAAGATGTCTAGTCCATCCTTCTGAGTTCAAAAGGGGGAAGAAGGACCACTACCATGAGAAAATCTAGCAGGCAAAAAGAAGGGGGTGGGGGAAGCAAGCATTAGTTGTCTGCAAATTAGCATCTTCAGGTTTTCTTGAGGCACTTCCCACTAGATCCCCAAAAGCAAAGAAGACAAAAAGAAAAGTTGGGGAAAAACATCACACACACACACATCCCAAGTCGACTTTCTGCACAAACCCATGTAGCTCCAAACTTTAAAGGCTCAAATTGTTAAGCCTCCTGATTGAGCAAATATCCGACTTCCGTATCCCTGGTTACATACACATGTTCAGTAAGATGAATGCATCTCCAAAATTACGGTTTCTTTAATGTCTTATCCAGATCTTCCCCTGTTTCTCTCCCCTTCTCCCTTTTCCATTCACATTTTTCTTCCTACAAAATGCACATAGGTCTGTTCTTCCTTGTACCCCGAGTCAGGCCTGGCTTTGAAATGCATTTCAATCTCTCAACACAGACTGCTTTCATTGCATTTAGAGACTCACTAAGGCCCAGCTTTAAAAGCTACTGATTCTTTTTTTCTTTAGCCTTCCTCACAAAGGAAGGGTATTTTGTAAATTACCAGCTCGTTCAGATCAACAAAAGGTACTTTCATAGAAAGCCCCATTTGATTTTGCTCAAATTTGATTACAAGGATGGAGAAAAGGAAAGGAAGTCAAAAAGAAAAACCCCAGATGGCTTTTTCATTCATCTCAGTGAATGAGCTTTATCTGTGCCTTTTGAAACTGTAGCAGTGGAAAAGCATTTCTGTTGGCTTAAAAAACTTGACAAAAATTATTGGTTTGCCATTTCTCATGTAACAGCCATTGGGAACTGGATGAAAAGACTTTTTCATGGGATCGCCTGCTTGGATCAAAATAATGGAGATTAGGTATTTCATTATAAATTACAGTGGGAGATAGAGCAGCCTGTCATATTAATAGCAACCTGCTCATGGCCTTCAATGGTAGCTATTCTCCTAGACAAAGGACCAAGGGGGTTGTCTATTGAACTTGTACTTCAGGCCTGATCAATTTTCTATCATCAAGGCAAAAGGTGAGATGACTCACAAAGGAATTCACACACGAGTGACCTCATCAGCCTATAGATAAAACAGCTTAAAGGAGCAAAATATATCCTGAAATTATGGATGATAAACTATAAAAAGAAGAAGAAGACAGAATATGAAAGTGAGAGACGAAAAAGCTGTGGTCTATAATTCTCTCTCTTCTTGGCCAAGTGGACACATTAAAAGCTACTTGTTTTCAGCTGCCGATAATTGCAACGTTTGGTTTGCAGTCTGCTATAAATCCTTCAGCCTACTGCTTTTTTTCCCACAGTACAGTTTCAGTCATGTCATTTGCTGTTAACAATGGCATTGTGTTCAAGACAAAGCTTCTACCAAGAGTCACACTTAAAAATAAAAATGAAAATGAATCATAAGCAACACGAGCTTCCCCATAATGCAGAGCAGTGTGTGCATGCTTTGCTTGGATTATCAGTCTCCAGTAAATTGCCTATTTTGGGGAATGTAAGGTAATTCAAAGTCTATGCTGTACCTGCAAGTGAAAAAACTAAGAATCTTAATGAAGTAGAGTGAAACATATGATTTAGTTAAGATTCTTTTAGAAATTAGTGATGACAGAATACTAATCCAAAGAACCAGTGAAGAATGAGTGATTAATTTTTACTCAATCACAGGAATATTTTTAGATTGCTAATTGAAGTTTTCCAAATCACTGAAGAAATTACTAAAATCCTCTTCTCTGTGATATTGCTACAGAATTGTCTTCAACTTTTTGGAGGAGGAAGAGAAGTGGAAGAGAAGAAGAGGAAGAGGAAAGGAAAAGTAGAGGAGGGTAAGGAAAAGTAGAGGAGGAGCAGCAGCAGCAGCAACAGCAACAGCAACAGCAAGATAGGGAATTTCCAGTTTGAGTGCTCCTATAGAGAACTTATTTTCCAGAAATAAACAGGGTTTCCAACTAGAAATGCAGACAAGGTATAATACTTTAGTGTAAAAATATAAGTAAGCAGGATGCAATTCTACATTGACTTTTAAAACCAAATAGTAATATAATTACTAATGTAAAAGGATTTACAACTTCCTAAAAGCTAGAGGAAATGTCACAAACATCATGTACAACAGTATTTGTCATATAAGGGCATGCTTGGACAGGAACCACAGACAGCTAAAATCATGTCCAGATCTAGAACACACAAGTCTTAATACACACTAACACACACATATTGTGATGACCCAAGAAAGTTCATCTGTAGTGTGTCAGTAAAGATATGATATTATCTGAACTATATGTATCTCTTTTCTTTTTTTAATTTGTATTATCCTTACATAGTTATACAAAGAAGATGCCATTTAATAAATGAATATAGTGCATCTTGATCCGTGTGACCCCTGCAACATTCTCACCACCTTTGACTCACCCTTGCCCTTAATATTCTTAATTTTTTGATATATATAATGAATTCTTGACTGCATTCCCCTTTCCTTCCCCCCTTCATCTATCTATCCTCTCTCCTTGACCTCACCCCATCTCTCACATATACCCCTTTTGTGGTGCTTATTTTGTTGGGCTTTGACCTCCTCTTTGTGAAAAATCATATTGCTTGATGTTTCTATAGTGTTTATTTTACTTCAGTTAATTCACTTGCATACTACCCAATGTATTTACTCTAATAGAGTTATACTTTCTACCATAAATGAAGAAGGTTTTCTAAGTAAACATCCAGAAACACACTAAATCAAAGAAAGATTTGATAAATAGAATTGCATCGAACTCACTGGTGGCTCATGCCTATAATCTTAACTCAAAAATGAGGTTGAGATTCAAGGATCAAGGTTCAAAGCCAGCCTGTGCAAGAAAGCCTGTAAGATTCATCTCCAACTAATCACCAGAAAACTAGAAGTGGTGCTGTGGCTCAAAGTGGTTGAGTGCTAGCCTTGAGCAAAAGAGATCAGGGACAGCACCCAGGCCCTGAGTTCAAGCTCCATGAACAACCAAATAGAAGTTTCTGAATGGCAAAAAAAAAAGCCATAGCTAACAATCTAAATAGAAAGTCCACAGAATGGGAGAAGATTTTTACAAGCTATACATCAGACAAGGCCTAACACTCGGAATACACTTAGAGCCCAAAAATTCAACCCTCAAAAATTAAACTCTCAAAGAAACAATAACCTAATTAATAAATAGGCTAGTGATTTAAAGAGAGACCTCTCAGAAGTAAAAGTGGCCAATAGACACAGAAAGAAATGTTCACCATCTGTGGCCATAAAGCAAACGCAAATCAAAACAGCACTGCGATTCCACTTCACTCCAGTTAGAATGGCCATTATTAAGAAAACACACCATTTGACAAGAAATGTACTTATTACCTTACTTATGCAACTGTAACCCCTCTGTACATCACTTCGACAATATAAAAAGGTTAAAAAAAAAAGAAAAGAAAAGAAACCATAACAAATACTGGTGAAGATGTAGCCTAAAGGGAATGCTAATCCACTGGTGGCGGGAATGTAAGCTTGTTCAGCCACTCTAGAACGCAGTATGGAGGTTCCTCAAAAAGCTAAACATAGAACTTCCCTATGACTCAGTAATTCCACTCCTGGGCATTTATCCAATAAGATACAAACACAATTACATTAAAACCACCAGTACAACAATGTTCATTGCTGCATTGTTTACCATAGCCAAGATATGGAATCAGCTCCAATGCCTGTCCATAGGTAAATGGATCAAGAAAATGTGAAATATATGTATGTAGAGAGAGAGAGAGAAAGACATATATTGGAACTTTACTCACCTAAAAAAAAATATATTCTACCATTTGTAAAAAATAAATGCAATGACCTGGAAAAATATATTCCTGAAGTAAAATAGGCCCAGAGAGACAAAAACTGTATTGTAAATTGTTTTCAAGGAATTTCTGGAAACTTGGATTCTCTTAATTCAGAGTGACCTCATATTCAATGTTATTAAAGAGAAATTCAATAACCCTGGCAGAAGGCAATGAGCAGGCAGGCTCTTCCTAACACGGGTGGATAGATATCAACTTTCTGGAGGGCAACTAAGCAACATGCTTTAAGAATTTGAATGTCTATGTAGTTTGTGACCTAGTTATTCTACTCCATATATTTTCCCAGTTACAGATAGTCAAAAAATGCAGATAAAGATTACTGTCCTCCTCATACAAAGATGCATGTGTGTCAGATAGCTAAGTGTCTAGGATTACAAATTTTAGAGTGAGACTAGCTGAGTTCCAATTGCTATTGGCACACTTTTGATTACAAGTTCCTGACTGTGGTCCCTCAATTTTCTCACCGGTAAAGTGGGGATCTGAAGTTTGTAATCTCAAAGCCTGGGAGGCTGAGACAGGAGTAATATGAGTTCAAGCCCCACTTGGACCACACACTGAGTTCCAGGACACCTTGGGTTCTATGGTAAAACCTTGTTTTTAAACCCCAGAGATTACAAAAATATTATGAGGTAACAAAGGAAACAATCAACCAAGGGGAGAGAACCTATAAAATGTGAGAAAATATTTGCAAACCACATATGACAAAAAGGTTGCTATCCAGAATATACAAAGAACTTCACTCAAAAGCAACAAATAAATCACCCAATTAAAGATGGACCATAGATTTGTATAGGCATTTCTCAAAATACAACACACAAATGGTGAATAGGTAAATGAAAAACAATGTCATCAATTAAAACTACCATCAGATATTACCTCACATGGTAAGAATGGCTGAGCCTCTTTTGTACATAAATGTTAATTTAAAAGTATAAACTGACTTGCCGAATGGTAATTTTTTTGGAAATTCTTTTGTATAACTCCTTAAAGATAATAAAAATATAGTTCCAAATATAACAAGTACTAATTGTTAAGAATAACTAAAATGTTAATATGAGAAAAGGAACCCTTATACATTGTTGGTGTAACTGTGTATAGAGATCTTTAAAAACTTAAAAGTGCATCTACCATATGATCTAGCAATTGCACTAGTAAGCATTTATCCAAAGGAAAAGAAATTAGTATGTTGAAGGGAAATCTGCACTCCTGGGCTCAATGTTATATTGCTCACTATTAGTACAGCCTGAACTAAGAGGTGGGAGAAAAGAGGTACCAAACTAGTCCTCAGTTACTAAAGTAACTGAAGAGTTATGGACTCTCTCAAGGTAACCTTTTTGGTTTTTTTTTCTTTTGTTTTTTTTTCTTTTTTTTTTTATAGTTGGTAAGATTTTATTGAGCCTTTTAGATTACATGAGGTAAAAGGAAAAAGTACTCCTTAACCAATATTTTACACAGCTATACCAAAATATTTTAGATTTGTGGGACTTATACGGGACTGCATTTCTCAAAAATTGGTATCAAGTATAAACATGGGTTAACTCCTTGGATTTTCCAGTTGACTATTCCAACACAAGTTTCAAGGCCAAGTTTTATCACTGCTGATCTCTTCAGATCTGAAGAACTATTTTAATCGATGTCCACTAATTCCACTTCAAAAATAAGTTTTGCATTTGGTGGAATTTTGGCATCAGGCTGTCCTTTCTTCCCATAAGCCCATTCTGGTTCAATCTCCAGTCGAGCCTTTTCTCCTTTACTCATAGTCAAAAGTGCTTCATCCCATCCTCTGATAACTTTACCTACTCCAACCTTAAAACTTAAAGGCTTGGCACTTTTCTTCTTCTTTGAACTTGTTTGAATATTAGTATCAAAAACAGTTCCATCCTGTAGTGTTCCTGTATACCAGCAGTGAACAACATCTCCCTTTTTGGGAAAGTTTGTTTTATCCCCCTTTTTTAAAATAGATTTTGTATATTTTGGTGGACCCTCATCCAGAGTCTCTTCAGACTTGGTTTCTTTGGGTTTATCTTCATTAAGCTTCACATTTTTTACTTGCTCAGATACTTTACTTATACTTTCAGTACCTTTGAAACGCTTACTTTCAAAGAGATGGTTATAGGCTGTAACCAAATGGTCCTTATTAGCCGTCTTGGCTACGTTTTTAATGTTTCCTAATAATTTATGCTCTGCCAGAAACGAATCTGAACCGTTATCCTGCAGAAACTTGATAATGTCTTTCTTGGGCAGCTGCTCACTGCGTAGCTGCTCCACGGTCCACGCCCGCTGTGGCACGGCAGCCGCCATCTTCCCCCACTGGCCTGTTTTGTTTTTCTGAGACAAAGTCTTGCTTCAGTAGCTGGGAAAAGGGGAGGCCATTTTGTAATGCATGTGTCCAAAGGAACTATCTGTTACTCATTTGCAGAAAGGCACTGTATGTGTCAGCAGGCCTGTGTCAACAAGAAAACTGGATTGTTATACACACAGGTTAAGAATGAACATGTACAAGTTTACATTCCCACCAACAATGAAGTAAGGTTCCTTTCTGTCCACATCCCCTCCAGCATCTGTTGTTGTTAGAGTTCTTGATTTTCGCTGTTCTAACTGGAGTGAGGTGATATCTCAATGTTGTTTTGATTTGCATTTCTTTTATGGCTAGGGATGTTGAACATTTCTTCATGTGTCTATTGGCCATCCTTCTTTCTTCTTCAGAGAAGCTTCTCTTTAAGTCTTTCGCCCACTTACTTATTGGGCAGTTGTTTCTTTGAGGATTTGTTGTTGGGTGGTTTAATTTTTTGAGTTCCAAGTATATTTTAGATATGAGACCCTTGTCCGTTGTATGGCTAGTAAAGATCTTCTCCCAGTCCGTGGGCTTTCTATTGATCTTGCTAGCTATGTCATTTGCCCTGCAGAAGCTCTGCAGCCTTATACAATCCCATTTGTCCAGCCTTTCTTTGATTTGTTGTGTTTCCGGGTTTCTATTCAGAAAATTTCGGCCTGAGCCAAGGAGACCCAGGGTTTCTCCTATTCCATCCTGTAATGTTTTCAGAGTGTCTGCTTTGAGTTCAAGGTCTTTGATCCATTTGGAGTTGATTCTGGTGCAGGGTGATATATAAGGATCTAGCTTTAGTTTGGAAAGCAGTATGGAGGTTCCTCAAAAGACTCCACATAGAGCTCCCCAACGACCCAGCAATCCCACTTTTGGGCATTTACCCAAATGATCACAAACAAGGCCACACTAAAGCTACCAGCACAACTATGTTTATTGCAGCATTATTTACCATAGCTAAGACATGGAACCAACCCAGATGCCCCTCAGTAGATGAATGGATCAAGAAGATGTGGTATATATACACAATGGAATTCTATGCCTCCATCAGAAAGAATGACATTTCCCCATTTGTTAGGAAATGGAAAGGCTTGGAAAAAATTATATTAAGTGAAGTAAGCCAGGCCCAAAGAAACATAGGTCCCATGGTTTCCCTTATTTGCAATATCTAGTATAGGTATGAGTCAAGCGGAAAAAGTCAGATAATGTGATGTTAGGAAAACAAAACCTCAAATATGTATTTTAATGTTTTTGTTTCTTTCATGCATGTGTTTCTAATGCATTTATAAGATTATTTCTTTGTTGCTTTGTATGTCCCTCCCCCACAGTGTAACCCCCGCTTTCACTATATTTGATGTCAGTATAACATGTGGAGGAGACGGGGACAAACAAGTCGTTTAAGGATTCAGGTGGACCTGTTGCAACAATGAGAAATACAAAATGTCATGTCAAAACCAGCTTTACAATGTCGGTGGGGGGGGGGGGGAGGGGGGGTATGATTGGGTGGGAGGGAGGGGGGAGGCTGGGAAGGGAGGTGAAGGGTAAACAAAGGAGGAGGATGCAATGCTTGGTAAGAAATGTATGCATTATCCTGCCCATGTAATTGTAACCCCTCTGTACAGTATGTTCTCAAATAAAATAAAATAAAATTAAAAAAAAAAAAAAAAAAAAAAAGAATGAACATGTAGATTAAATGGTAAAGCTGTTTATATGCTCTTTGAAATGTATTGGCCCTTAATTCTGGGAGTTTTTCCTGAGCTTTCAATATTCTTTTTCGTCTTGCTTACACAGACAATATTACATTAGCGCACACGCACACATACACACACACACACACACACACGCGCGCGCGCGCGCGCGCGCGCGATCAGTTATTGGCTATATCTGGGCTCTGTATTCTGATCCAGTGGTCCATTAATGTGTTCTTTCACCAATACCATGCTCGCTTGATTACTGTAGACTTGTAATAAGTTTGGAGACTGAAAAGTGTCACTCCACTGACTTTACTCTTCTCTTTTAATACTGAATTGGTTATTCTAGATCTTTGCCTCTTTATGTAGATTTTGTAATCAATTTGTCAATATTCAAGAGTAGCTTTCTATAATTTTTGTTGTATTGACTCTATGGATTAAATATGAAAAAACTAACATCTTGAAAATGTTATGTTTTTCTGTCCATGGACATGGAATAGCTCTTCTTTGAGATCTTGAAGTTTTTCTAATATAAATCTTACACATAATTTGTTAAATTTTTTAAAGATTTCATTTTGTGGAGTGCTAGTATATTTTAAATTTTAATTTCTACTTGTTCATCACCAACATACAGGAAAATGTTTGATTATTTTATTTTAACCTTATATTCTGCAACCTTGTTAAAATTACTTATCAAATTCCAGGATTTGAGAGCACTGAAGTCATTGTTCTTTCATATTTCTATGTAGATAACAGTGACATCTATGAACACCTACTTCCTATTGATTATTCTTAACGTTTTATTTTTTTCTGTCTCTATTTTTAATCTATATGTCTTTATAATTAAGTGAGTTCTTAAAGAAAACGTATCATTGAGTCTTGTATTTTAATCTACTCCAACAATTACTGTTGTTTCACTAATGTATTTACATCATTAAGTTTTAAGGTATTGACTAACATAGTTGTATTAACACATGCTACATTTGTTACTTTTTTATTTATTGCCTTTGTTCATTGTTCCTGTTGTGTTTTTAACTTTATAAGTGGTTGCCCCATAGCTTCCAACATACATTTGTAAATAATTAACGTCTACTTTCAAATAGCATTATTCCACTTCATGGGATAAGTACTTTATAATAACAATTCTAATTGCACGCTCCCATTCATCCTTTGTATAATTGCTGTCATTCATTTTACTTACGTATAAATGTGCAAAAGCATCAGTCTATCTTCAACTATATTTTCCCATTATGATTTTGAATGATTATTATTTATGTAAAAACACATTTTGAATACTTATTTTCATTTCTTTGCTATCCAAAGTACTTCACTGAGAGTGAGTGACATGGCAATGGTATGACATCACCTGACATCACCGTGGATACACTGTGTTGAACAGATATTCTCACACCTAGTTTCCTGCAGTACTGTTAACAATATGCTGGTGAAAAATAGTTCTGAGCCTGGTGCTGGTGGCTCAAACCTGTAATTCTAGCTACTCGTGAGACTTAGAACTGAGGATTGCAGTTCAAGGCCAACTCAGGCAGGAAAGTCTGTGAGACTCTTCTCTCCAATTAATCACCAAAAAACCAAAAGTGGAGCTGTGGCTCAAGTGGTAGAGTGCTAGCCTTGAGCAAAAAAGCTCAGAGACAGAGAGAGAGAGAGAGAGAGAGAGAAGAGGGGGAGGGAGGGAGGGAGGGAAGGAGGGAGGGAAGAAGAAAGGAGGGAAGATTGGTGTCAGTAAAACATTGGGTGAAAAACTTCTTGTGACCATGTGTTAAATATGATCTAGTAAATATGATGATGTTAAGTGAAATGAACCCCAAGATAGGGATACAAGTGTTATTCTTTTCTTTCTTGCTATTGTTTCTAATGTATTTATAAGGTACCATGTGATTTTTTTTTTGTTGCTTTGTATGTCCCTCCCCACAGTATAACCCCTGTTTTCACTGTATTTGATGTTGGTATAATTTGGGAGGGGAAGGGAAAAATTGTTTAAATAGGGATACAGGTTGACCCATTCCAACAATGAGATGTACAAGAAGCTATGTTGAAAAACCAACTTTACAATTTAGGTTGGGGGGATGGAAGGGGTTGGGGTCGGTGGTGAGAGGTGGGGGGAGGTGGGAGTGTTCTTTAGGAGGTGGGAGGGAAGGGATGGTAGGGGAAAAACAAAGGAGGAGGCAACAATACTTGATGAGAAATGTACTCATTACCTTGCTCATGTAACTGTATCCCCTGTGTACAGTATTTGCACAATAAAAAAAAACTTATTTTAAAAAAGAAAAAAAAAAAAAAATATGATCTAGTAAAAAGGAAATATCTAACAGGGGTGATCAATACCCAACCTGGAATTAAAGGCCCATGAAATCGTTTGTTACTGTGATAGGATGGACACTATACTTTTCATACACTCTTGTTGACAGCTTTCCCATACTGATAATGTTGTATGTCTCATGAATGTCATAAATACCCAAATGTTCACTGCCAGAAGAAATTTGCTGCCCATGAAAAGATACTCACAAATCATTCATTGTTCATATCTATGGTATTAAATCTAAAGGAGAACTAATGTGGAGAAAACTTTGTATTTTATGAACTGTATTTTTTCACTATTTGAAATATCATGTATTCCTTTATAACTTTAAAATATTCACTTTCTACTTTGAAAAAGCTATATGGTTAGAAGGGAAAAAATGGTCAGCTGAAAAGAAAGATGCCATCTGACTAAATATGACCTTAAAAAGGAGGACTGTAATAAAATTTAAATTAAAGAATCTAAAGAGCTACATTTTTAAGTTCTAAAGCGCATACTACTTTGTTATATATTGAATAATTTCTGGCAGTTAAAGATATATTTTCGAGAATATTCTAACAACATGTTAATTTACAGAAAATAAGACATTGACCATGTACCATTATATTGCTGATTTAGCTGTGCTGGACAGCAGGTTTCAGGATTAGGCAAGTGATTACAACAGTCTCACAGTTTCAGCTCTGAATCACCATGACAACATGAACATATAATTATATACATGCATTGGAAGAAAACCAAAGAATGAGAAATACAAAAGCATGCAGGGATAATTTTTTTTGGTTCTGTGAAGAAAACACAGGAGAAAAGGTTTTCTAAATGTTTCTTACAAAAGAATACCATGTTTGTGAAAATAGTTAATTAAATGAATTTAAGTATAATATAACTTAAACACTATGACCATTTCCATCTTTCAGCCCTCTTGATTTATCAAAGCTTTCAATAGCACACTCAGGAGCATTCAAACAAAACTAAACAGCAATAAAGCTTTTTTCTAAGCTTCCTGTAATTTGAGTGACAATTTATATAATTACAAGTATTTGACAACTTTTTTATCATTTCTAAATGATTGTGAATATTTTCAAGTTTAGAAGATTATATTTTGAAATGCATTTATATATACAAACCTGCAATAAAAAAGCAAAATAAATTAAGATATTACTATGTTTAAGATGTTGGTTTATAGGGTGACACACATAAAATAAGAATTTTCAAATAAAACTAAAGGAAGGGGTTAGTCACTGGATCTAAACACTACTAGAAGCAGCCTGATTCATTTTTGTTGGTGCTTCAGTTTTCACTAAACAGAATCCTGCAATTAGTTTCATATGCATTGAAGAGATATTGAAGAGATTTAAAGAATGACCTTTAAAATATATAATATATACATACATACATGCATACATACATATGAAATGTAATACAAATTGACCTATTGCTACAGAAACTAAATAAATCAGCCAGCCTTCAAGGATGAGAGGGAAATTTTTTTGTTCAATATTAAACAACATTGAACAGCACTCATTGAGCATTTGGTATAGGATATATACTCCTTTATGAAGCTGTTCACCAACTGATTGGGAAGACAGAAAAGTAAGCAATAACTCTGTACTACAATATCTGTAGGAAGGAGGATCTTGCATTCTATTACTGAAGCCAATTCCAGTTTACAACTATCATCCTAACATAATTGTTGCTATTGTTCTTTTGATGATGATGATGATGATGATGATGATGATGATGATGATGATGATGATGATGATGATGACGATGCAGGTCCTATAAGCCTGGACACTATCCCTGAGCTCTTTTGCTGAAGGCTACCACTCTACCACTTGAGACACAGATCCACTTCTGGCTTTTTTGGTAGCTAATTGGAGATGAGGATCTCACAGACTTTCCTGCCCCAGGCTGGTATTGAACTATGATCCTCACATCTCAGCTTCCTGAATAGCTAGCATTACAGGGTTGAGCCACTGGCACCTGGTTCTAGCATAGTTTTAAAATTAATGTTACTAGTTTCAGTCTCAATCATGGTCTCGGTTTTAGTCAATAAATCATGTGATTTTTTTTAATTTAATTTAATTTTATTTGTGAACATACTGTACAGAGGGGTTACAATTACATGGGCAGGATAATGTGTACATTTCTTACCAAGCATTGCAGCCTCTGTTGCAACAATGAGAAGTACAAGTTGTCATGTCGAAAATGAACTTTACAACTTTGGTGGGGGGGGAGGAAGGGTTGGGGGGGGGGGGAGGCTGGGAAGGGATGTGAAGGGTAAACCAAAGGAGGAGGCTGCAATCATGTGATTTATTGAGTATCATGGGGAGACTCTGGAAAGACACTGGATTCAGCACTAAAAAGGCTTCCTGGAGGAGGTAGTGTCCAAGATAAGTCCTACAGAATAACATAGCCAAGTGAATAAGGGTGTGGAGGACCTAGCAGTTTCCCAAATTACACTAGTGGCATCCTCTCTCAAGTACTTTCCCAACGCGGGAGACTCTGTGTGTGTGTGTGTGTGTGTGTGTGTGTGTGTGTGTGTGTGTGTGTGTGTGTGTGATTGTAAAAATACTGTACAGACAGGTTACAGTTACATGAGTAAGGTAATGAGTACATTTCCTATTGAGCATTGTTACCTCCTCCTTTGTTTTTTCCTTACCATCTCTTCCCTCCCCATCTCCCCATCTCTTCCCCCCCCAACCTTGAACTTGTAAAGTTTGTTTTCAACATAGTGTCTTGTATGTCTCATTGTTACAATGGGTTAACTTACATCCTTATTTCAGCATTTTGTTAATTCCCTTCCCCTCCTCAAATTAGAAAAATGTATATACAAGATTCAGGGCACCGACATCAAATACAGTGAAAACAGGGGTTATACCATGGGGGAAGAACATACAAAAGAAACAAAAAAATCACACAGTACATTATAAACACATTAAAAACAATAGCAAGAAAGAAAAAAACCACTTGTGTCCCTATCTTGGGGTTCATTTCGCTTAACATCATCTTATCTGGTCATATGCACATAGCTTTTCACCTTTTCTGTTTGTCCTAGACTTATACTAGTTATTGCAAATAAGAGAAACCATGGGACCTATGTTACTTTGGGCCTGACTTACTTCATTTAATGCATTTTTTTCCAACACAGGAGACATTTTGCTTGCACTCCAAATCACGCAATGCCACGGGATGCTCAGATTGCCTTCGCAAGCTTGGAGTCCAGGTACACAGGTGAAGCTAACACCCAGGCACTTCCTCACGCTTGTATGTACTCTGCTTCCTCCCAGGCATTAGGCGGAACAGGTTCACAAAAGGTCCCATAGCCACAACTATTCTGTAGTTGATCTCTTCTGCAGCTGTTAACCCCAGCCCCTTTACTTTCAGAAAAGGATACCTTTTAAGAAAGTGAGAAAATTTGTTACATGGCCCAATTCCTGAAATCATATGGAGGAGCCAGGACCCTGGAGGAATAATGTCCCTTCAGATGGTTGATTTCCTTACCACCATTTGTAAACGCTGTACAACAATAAAGTCAGCATGGAATAGCACAGGACTGAGTGAAAGAACATACCTTAGATCTCTAAATGCACAATGCCAACACTTAGATTTTTCCAAATGCCCAGGATAGCAATCCCACCCTTGGATGTACATTCCATCTTTGTATTTCTTTGTAACTCAATAGTAACAAGCTGGAGGAAAGCAGAGTAAAGGCTAGTCTCATGTGGTAACCTCAGGTGAAACCAGTCATTTCACTCCATTTCCACAAAAGAAGCTTAAGTGGTTGTCAGTATTTCACAGTTTTAAGCCTTCTCACACTTAAAGACAACACAAAAGTTGTGCCATGACTTTTGCATCCTGATTACATTGAGGGGAGAATGCAGTTGCTTTCTGTTTGATCTGTACCAAGAATGGCTTGTCTCCTTGGAGAGCTGACCAATTAGGTGTCACTGGTCCCAACCCCTCACTCTGAGGGCTTCTACTGCTGCTGAATGCTCTTGATGTGATCATGGCTGGAGCAATGTTATAGTAACCACCATCACCTCCGTTTGATGAACTGAGCACCATCCCAGCTCCCCAAGTAGATCATCTCAAAGATAGCCTTGGACTTTCTTTGGCCTCTAATCTACATATATTTTCTGCAGTTCTTTCTGTGGAGTCATTAAGCCCATCATCATCATACACTGTGAGATCAATATATAAAGAGGGAGCATTTATTTTGGCTCACAATTTCTGGGGTTCAGGCCATAGTCACTTGGCTCTGTTATTTTGGCTCTATGACAGCAGTATATCATGGAAGGAGTAGGAGTGTGGAAGACCTAGTCACTTCCCAAAGGTGGGGCAGCAAAGAGATTAGAAGGGGCCAAAGTTCCAGTATCCCCTTTGGGTGTACATCTCCAGGGATCAAACTTTCTCTCCCAGGCCCCACCTCCCTTTAGCACCATAGGCTGTCTTCAAAAATTTCAATACATTGACTTTGGAAGACAAAGAAGACCCAAGCTCTACCAGTCACCAGACAATTTTCACACAGTTGTACCGGCTTCTAGGATCTTTAAGTCTATAACCTCATGCCGAGACTGTAGGCCAGAGAAAGAAACACCTCTCACAGTCTGCTTTCCAACTCAAGTCTGCAGAGTGAAACAAGAATGTCTTTTTCTTGTTTTTCCCCTTTATAGAGGTTCCCATCCTAAAACTGTGATCAATCAAAACTATATGATTAGGTTTTCTAGGCTTGCCTCTTCTTTTTCTTTCTTTCTTCTTTCTTTCTTCTTTCTTTCTCTCTTCTTTCTTTCTTTCTTTTTATTGTGAAAATACTGTACAGAGGGGTTACAATTACATGGGCAAGATAATGAGTACATTTCTTATCAAGCATTGTAGCCTCCTCCTTTGTTTTCTTTCTTTCTTTCTTTCTTTCTTTTTCTTTCTCTGTCTCTCTCTCTTTTTTGTGTGTGCTAGTTTTACAGCAACTTGGCTGGGTGTTGTCCCTGAGCTCTTTTGCTCAAGGCTGGCACTCTACCACTTGACCCACAGCTCCATTTCCAGCTTTGTGGTGCTTAATTGAAGATGAGAATCTCATAGACTTTCTTGCCCAGCCTAGCTTTGATCCTGATCCCAGATTTCAATTCCTGAGTAACAAGGATTACAGGTGTGAGCTACCAGTACCTGGCTGAGTCTTTATTTTTGTTTTTTAACTGCATTTTTTTTGTCTTTTCTTTTTTGATACTGTGGATGGAACCCAGGATTGAGGCAAATGCTTTACCATTGAGCTACATCTCAACCCTGACTCTATTTTTATTCATTTTTTTCTTTTTTTGTCGGTCATGGGGCTTGAACTCTGGGCTTGGGCACTGTCTCTGTGCTCTTCAGCTCAAGGCGAGCACTCTACCACTTGAGCCACAGCACCACTTCCGGTTTTCTAGTGGTTTATTGGAGATAAGAGTCTCACGGAGTTTCCTGCCTGGGTTAGCTTTGAACCGTGATCCTCAGATCTCAGCCTCCTGAGTAGCTAGGATTACAGGCATGAGCCACCGGCGCCCGGCCTGACTCTATTTTTAAAAGGAAAAGATAAGGAAGTTTAAAAGACTCATTTTTCTTTCCTTCTTTCTTTCTTCCTTTCTTTTTCTCTGGTTGGCAAAATGTTTGTTTATTTGTACAGAATTTCTTTGATGCCTTAAGTTCACTTTTCAAGTTGCTACCTTGCTGCGTATTTGAAGCCTGTTTTATTAGTAAGCTGTTTATTAACACTTTATCTTTATACTTTTGTAGTTATCATTCCATTTTAATCTTCTTCCTTGCCTCAGTGTCACTGGCCTCACTATGTAAAGGATGAGTAAGTCTATTTGTGTTTCATGTTGCATTCCTAGATTAATGCTTCTTAAAGCATGATGCTCACATTAACAGCCATGTCAGAAATGCAGATTTCTGGATTACTTTGAACCAAATGAATCTGAAATTCCAAGAATGGAACACAAAATTCTGCATTTTAGTTAGTCAATTCTGATACATGTTAAAGTTTAATAACCACTGCCTTCCATGTATTTACACAAAAAATTTCTTTAAAACTCAACATGTATAAAATGTGCTTCTTATAGGTCTCACCAAGGAGGTCATTATATCATTTTAGAAGGGTCACTCTAAAGAGCTCTAATGCATTCTCTCAGAGAATAAATAACATGAGAGAAAGAAATACAAGAGGTAATCATCTTAGGACAGGACACAAGCAGGACAAACACAAAGTGCCTTGCTGTGCACAACAAACTCTGAAGCTCTCAAGTTCTCCTCTGAGCTTCAGATCCCTCATTAGACATGAAAGCAGAACATCAAAGATGGGTGTGGTGGTATACACTAGCAATCCTAGCTACTTCAGAGGCTTACGTAGGAGTGTCTTGTCTGAAGCTGGCTCAAGGGCAAATATGACACTCCATCCGAAAATTAAAGCAAAAAAGGATAGGGGTATGACTCAAGCGCTAGAGCACTTGCCAAGTGCAAGGCCTTGAGCTCAAGCTCTAGTACCACCAAGTGAGTATATTATTGTTAGCAATATATATATGTATATATATATATATATATATATATATATATTCTTTTACATCTCTTCTTCTAAAGTGTTAAGATTCTGACTACTCTTAAACCTTAAATATAAGAAAGGAGAGTACTTCCTTTCTCCAGATTCTAAAGGCATGTGCTATACCCAATTGACTGAAACATGGAACATCACATAGGCTGTACATCAAAAACCTTCTAAATGCACAAAGTAGAAAGCACAAGTGTGAACTATCTTAAGTCATTGAAAGAACTGAAGGGAAGGCTCAAGAAAGATTGCAGATCATCTTCACCTAGTTGCTTCAGCTTACATTTTTCAGCTTTGCAATGGTGAGAAAGTAATAAACAATAAGGAAAAAATAAAGGAAAAAAAAACCAAGCCTGAAGGGCTTACCTTTCCCTTCTTGGCCAAATCTTCTTATGTATCTGAAGGTGGACTATGAAGGATTGACCCCCACCCTATTATCTTGGGGCCTACAGAGATGCCAGGCAAACCCCAGGTATGCACAGACATACTTGACTTGCAGGCAGGGCAATCTGACCTGAGCCTGGCCCCAAACATTCCATTGTGGGCCTAGCCGAAAGTCCCACCTCCCCAGCCCTAACAGCCTTTTAGATAACTGTTTCCTTGCTCAGATCCCATAAAAGCCCAAGTCCAACCCCACCTCCTCACACAACTTCTGTTCCCTCAGGGCGGGAAGGTTGTTTGCCCCTTGCCGCTACATCTCAATAAAGTCTTACCTGCTCCTTTTCCCTCCATTTTCCTAACAAAAATACTTCCAATTTTGAATTTAGTCTTCTCCCGAGTTAGCAATGTGCCACATAATATTAGACAGCGGTCATCTAATGTAAGACTACAAGAAAAAATAAGCAATAGTCTACAGGGTACTATGTTGTATTATTATATATGACCTTTGAAGTGTATTAAATGCACTTTGGTTCATTGTATCTATAATTTACATGGGTTTATCAAGGCATGACCTCATTGTAAATTGAGAAGTATTTGTCCATCTACATAGAAACAAGAATGAGAACAACTCCATGAATCCAAGTCGGAAGAACTAGTGGATAACTCCAATACCTTCAATATCATTCAGAAATTTAACAAAATGGTTATTTTATCATGTGCCACTGGCTCATTCCTATAATCCTAGCTACTCAAAATGCTGAGATCTGGAGGAATGAAATTCAAAACCAACACAGGCCAAAAATATACATAAATAGTCCACAAGACTCTATCTCCAACTAACAAGCCAGGCTAGAGGTGTGACTCAAGTGGTAGAACACCAGCCATAAGCTGAGTGAGCACCATGTCTTAAGTTCAGAACTTCAGGACTAGCAAAAAGGAACTGTTCTTTCACGTTTTTATTATGAAATAAAGTCTCTAATGGTAGAAGAGTTTCCCTTGATGTTTTCTTTGTCGTTTTTCCTTGCTATACTTAGTGTGAGTTCTGTCGTGCCCCAGAAAATACATCTGGCTTAAAGCAACTTGTCTTAGCTTCCCCACGCTACTATCATGAGACTCTAGACACAATATTTAACATCTCCAGGCCTTAACTTTCTCATCATAGGTTAGAACAAGGTTCTAAAATTTCATCTCCAAAATCTTAAGCAATTAAAGGTACAATTACTCTAAAGCCATTTCTCTGAGTCTATAAACACTTGGAAGGCTAACATGGTAAGATCTGCTCACTGTAACCTGCCCAGCACCCCACACAGGTTTGACTTCTGCCATCAGTTTTAGAAGTTGTAATCGAGAAAGTGAGCCTTAACTGAAATCACAGAAAAGGAATTAGCTCCAGTTTCTCAGTGCCTGAGTTGACCTTCTTTGCTCTGCCATCTCAGACACATAAAAGGATCCTTTTATGTCTAATATTTAAGCTAATCTTTACATATATTTGTAAATATAAAATGGAAGTGTTTTGATAATAACACAAGAAATGGCTTTATATCCATCCTTGATTTTTTTTAATTTGCCAAATGATGTATGCATTTTTAAAGTACAAATACATCTACCTTTCATAGTGATATGTTAAGCTGGCCCTTTATGTGAAACAATACAACTAATTCCTATTAAAGCTTCCATGAATAAAAAGCTATTTTGTGGACACAGAAATCCACTTTTTCTAAATCTCATTTCTTTTTTATCTTTTCCACCACCATTCTGCTCTTTCTTTGTGCAAAAGAGTAAATCCTTTCAGAGCCAACAGGCTCAACTACCATAGCGACTGAGATTACCAATACTGACGTCCAGCTGAATAAACTGTAAGGAACGTTTCCTCTCACCTTCACCTTGAAATAATCACTACTGTGGAAGTATAGGCTCCTTGGAGACAAATGACAAAAAAAAAAAAAGAAAAACCTTACTTCAGCCTTGAAAGCTGACTTCAGTGAATATATATATATATATATATATATATATACATATATATATATATATAAATAAGCTTTACCAGAAATAATACCAAATTTGAAAATAAAGCTTTAGACAGCAGAGCCTCCCACTTTGGCACTCAGTCTCAAAATGATCTCGAATCTTTTCCATGTTTGTGTATTCACCAAATATTTTTTGCTTATTATTCATCTAATATGTTAAAGCTTAGGCTGCAATATTTCTTAATCCTAGATCAGTAAATTATTTTAAGACACCAATTAACTCTTGCATTATTAATAAATCTCATTTCATAACTCATGGACAAGACCCAGAAACTTCCTAAAATATTCGCTATAGTTTAAAGATCTTAGATAAAAGCATATAGCTATAACACAATAATTGGCCTTCTAGTCACAAAGGTTCAAATCTAGTAAAACTGTATTCCAGATTCTTATCTTTCATATTCCCCTCTTCCCATCTTCCTCCTGCCACAACAAATGATCCAGCTTTAGGTCACATTCACCTTCTCTCTTATTCATATTAACCCATCAGAAAACTTCAGGTGGACTCTGGTGGCTCACACCTGTAGTCTTAGCTACTCAGGAGGTAGAGATCTAAGGATTGTGATTTGAAGCCAGGCCAGTCAGGAAAGCACTTGAAAACTGAAGGTGTGGCTCAAGTGGTAGGGTGTCAACCTTGAGCAAAAAAGCCAAGTGAAGGAGTAAAGCCTTGAGTTCAAGTCCCAAGGAAAAGCTAGAAAATGAATATTCAATAGGTAAAATCTTAAAAGCTTAATTGCTATTGAAAAAAGTCAATCTGAAAAGGTTACTTACTATATGAATCCAATTGCATTACAATCTGGGAAAAGGCAAAATTATAGACAGTAAAAAGATTTTAGGGAAACTGTGGATGTGGAAGGAGTGATTTTTTTATATCTGTAAAGTGTTAGGTTAGTATAAGTAATGACAGATGCACAACACATTTATCATACCCTACAGAACTTTACAGAACAAAAAGCAAAATCAAAGTATTTGCATGAATGTGTCTTGTAAGAGATTGTAGGTTTTCATAAAGGAATGCTGGTTATGACGTCAGAGTCCAATTGTTAATCTGAGTGTAGAATCAATTTTACTGAAGGGGATCTGGGAGAAAAGGTACTAACCTAAGTATCTTTCCTTGAATGGAAACTACATATAAGCACTGTATCAATAACATTATTCCCAATGGGATATTAGTTAGTCCTGGAACTTCTGTAAATATATATTGGAAGTAAACACTTAGGAAAATTAGTGAACTGAAAGGAAAGCCAGTTTTCTCACTGTTGGATTGGGAAATATTCCAATGGGAATAGGGAAGAATTATTATCTACACGGTAATAGATTATAACATTAATTCATGTTTAGTTTACTCTACATACAGATAAATACATATAGAAGTACTTACAGAGAATGTATGTCCCAGGTTACTATATGCACATATATTTCCTTGATCTTCCCATTGAAAACACCTAAAAGAAATAGCATTTCCATAGCATAAACACACCTAATCTCAGATCTTGGTTTCCATACCATTCTCCAATTAAAAGAAAAAATTCCAGGGATTCCTAAAGAAATGGCTGATTCTATGACTAAGGTAGGAAATAAATGACTCTGGATCTTCCTCTTGTGCCAGAAAATAGTAAAGCTTCTAGATAGAAAAATAGGCAGCAAGGTAGATAACATAGATGATTGACAGATAGTTATCTACAGACAGATCTGTATTGATGAAATGCTAAAGGGACACCAGAGTCAGGTAAAATGACTCCCCATGGCCAAAGATGAAATGATTTGAGCAATAAAATAAATGAAAACAGTACTGGATTATTGCTGAAGTATAAATATGTACCTGTGAGTTCATATTTTATAAATAAATCATTGAATAAGCAAATGAATTAGAGAAATGGGATAAAACTATTTCATGTGTGACATCTACATAGACTTCTTTCCAAAAAAAAAAAAAGTCCATGGCCCATAGCAGAAAAAAAACAGCAAAGGTCCAATAGAAAGATTTTATAACATACATGATTAGATCTATAAAAACTCAATGTAATTGAAGTAAATTGAATAATGACCACGTTAAAATTGTCTGGCCCTCAAACCTAACTTACAAATATTATCTTATGCATATAAAGTCTTTAACCTTGAAATGAGAAAACTACTTTGGATTATCTAGGTGAGCCCTAAATGTCAACACTAATATCTTTAAAAAGTAAAGTCAGAGGGAGATTTAACACAGACACATTCCGCCATGAAGATGGGGATGGTGATTGGAATGATGTAGCTACAAGACTGAGAGTGCCAAAACACAAAAGAAGGAACTTTTCTTCCTTGAGGCCCCTGAAAAATTTTTCCTTCAGCGTTTCACACCCCCAGATTTCTCTGGAACAATGAAAGAATAAATTCTTTTGTTCTATGCTATGAAGTTTTATAGTAATTTGTCATATCAGGAGACAAATATAATCATTAAAAATCAGAAAAGTTGGGCTAGAAATGTGGCTTAGTGCTAGAGTGCTTGCCTAGCATGCATGAAGCCCTGAGTTCCATTCCTTAGTAGCTCATAAACAGAAAAAGCTAGAAGTGGCACTGTGGCTCAAGTGGTAGAATGCTAGCCTAGAGCAAAAGAAGCTCAGGGACAGAGCTCAGGCCCTGAGTTCAAGCTCCAGGACTGGCATTAAAAATAAATAAATAAATCAGAAAAGTCAAAGCAGTCTAAGAAGACATGACAACTGAATGTGTTGTCACTTGCTGGATGGAATCCTGAAATAGAAAATTATACAAAAAATAAAACTATGGAACTCTGAATAAATTGTGCACTTTTTAGTAATGCTATATTAATAATAGTTCATTAATCATAATGTAACATGTTAATAAGGGAAACTGGGTGTGGTTATGTATAGGATGTATATATATATATATATATATATATATATATATATATCTTTTCAATTTCTATAATATGAAACTGTTGGAAAATTAAGTCTTTGAAAAATATTAACTTTAAGAAAATAACACTAGAACAAATTTGATTACAACAAATTCTGGTCACAACAATATTCTAAGGAGTTAGCACACAATTAAATATAATTTTGCATGGGAAAATATGCTCTGATATATTCATTTAAACTTTTTAAGACAAAGAATAGAGATAAAAATGAGTTTAAGCCACTAAAAAGGAAAAAAGAGCAGAGAAAATAATCTATTCTAATAACTAGGATAAGAAAAAAGCATATAATAAATTGTGATAAAATGAGAACAAAATAACATGGAGTAGTAAGACAAAATGTGTCAATTCTAGAGCAATTAATCAATTAAGCATATAGGTTTAATTTTTAGTAACACTATTTGCAACTAACAACACAGGAAGATTAAAAAATAAAACATAGATACATTCATGCTGGGAAGACATATATGCAGTATTATTATCACAAAAGGTTAGAATTCAAATCAAAAGGCATGAAATGGGACAAGAAGGCATTTATAATGATATAAGCTGTAATTCTCCCAAGAAGATAAGTCTTTTCATGAATCCTCATGCATAGATAGCATACTATGAAACTATAAAGTAAAAGCTATTAGAAAAATGTGTGGATTTGTTAAAGTAAAAAATATATAATAGAAATCTTTAACTTGACTCTCAGAAGAGAACAGGTTAAGGAGACAAAAAAAATAAGTAAGTTTACTGAGAATTTAAATAACACTGTTACCAACTGTGCTTTATTAATTATGAATATCCAAATTACAGAGATTAACTCTAAAACACTGGCCAAACTGGAGAAATATATGTGTACTAGATGAAAATATTGAAAGAATATGACTTTGTATACCACCTTCATAATAACAATAAAAATTTAAAGAGCTCCAAAAAAAAAAAGAACATCAATACTTCTCTTAGCTTATTTGTCAATTTTACATAAGTACATTTGTCTTACATTGAAGAAACTTTCCCAAAATAATAAACACAGTGTTACCAACACATTCATCACAAAATATATAAATGAGTCCAGTTCTATAATTTAAGATATGCCTCCAAGTTACATAATAAAATAATAGTTATCTGTACACTGGCTCACATCTGTAATCCTAGCTACTCAGAATACTGAGCTCTGAGCCTACCTGGACAATAAAGTCCATGAGACTCTTAATCTCCAATTAACTACCAAAAAGCCAGAAGTGAAATTGTGGCTCAAGTGGTAGAGCACCAATCTAGAGTGAAAATGTTAAAGGACAGTGCCAGGCCCTGATTTCAAGTGCCAGAACTGGCACCAAAACTGTATATACTGTTCCATAGGCAGAGTAAGATGGTAAATTAAAGAAATATACCAATTTGAATCTGTGAATGAGAAGAGTCAAGTAACAAAGAAGAGAGGTCATAGCATAGGTCATGGTTTATCAACTGTGGTAGATTTCGCAGCCAAACTTCCCCACCCTGAGTGGAGAATAGGTCTGAGACAGAACTGAACATTGGAATAGAATGTTTGACTGTTGAGCCATACTCCTCCAAGTTAGTCACAAGAAAATGTACCACAACCAAAACACTAGCCAGTCTTAAACTGAGAAATAAAAAGACAAAGGAGGTTGAAACCTCTCCCTACAAACATGGCCCCAGTGGAGGAAAGGAAAAAACTACACAAAATCCATGAATAAAGCAACATAGTTCAAAAGCTAACAACTCAGCCTGGCACTCAACCTTGTAGTCCTAACTTCCTGGAAGGCAGAATTCAATGGACTGCAGTTTGAGGCCAGCCTGGGCGAAAACAAAAGTTCAAAAGACACCATCTCAATCAATGGTTAAGTGCAGTGACACATGTTTGTCATCCCAGTGATGGAGGGTAACCTAAGTAGGAGGATCAAAGGCCAGGCCATCCCAGGCACTAAGTCATACTCTCTCTTGAAAATAACGACTATGATGTGGCACACAAAGTGGTATAATGCATAATTGGCAGGCCCAAGGCTCTAACTTCAAACCCCAGTGCTGCCAAGAAAATCCAGCAACTCCCCAATAAGGGACCTAAATGATAGTGAAAAAAAGAGATTTCAAACAAGGTGGTTAAAAAAAGAAAAGAAATGAAAAAAGAAAGAAAGAAGGACAATGAAATGTACAAGTCATTATGTCGAAAAAAGAACTTTACAACTTTGGTGGTGGGGGAGGATCAGGTAGGAGGGGCGGCGGGGGTGGGGGGGTGTATGGGAAGGGATGGGAAGGGGAAACAAAGGAGGAGGCAACAATGCTTGATAGGAATGTACTCGTTATCTTGCCCATGTAATTGTAACCCCTCTGTATGGTATTTTCACAATATAAATATATATATATATATATATATATATGTGTGTGTGTGTGTGTGTAATCCAATGGGAAAAAAAAAGCAAGGAAGGAAGGATGTAAGGAAGGAAGGAAAGAAGGAAGGAAGGAAGGAAGGAAGGAAAGTATATTTGAAGAATAAATAAGAATGCCCAATATGAAGAAATGCTCAACTTCTCTGGCCATTAAAGAAATACAAATCAAAATAACACTCACCCCAGTTAGAATGGCTATAATCAAGAAATCTAATAATAACAGATGTTGGAGTGGATGTGGCCAAAAGGGAACTCTACTGTATTCTTGGTGAGAGTGTAAACTTGTTCAACTACTTTGGAAAGCAGTATGGAAGTTCCTCAAAAGACTCCACATAGAGCTCCCCTATGACCCAGCAATCCCACTTATGGGAATTTACCCAAATGATCACAAACAAGATCATACTAAAGCTACCAGCACGACTATGCTTATTGCAGCATTATTTACCATACCTAAGATATGGAACCAACCAAGATGCCCCTCAGTAGATGAGTGGATCAAGAAAATGTGATATTTATTTATTTATTTATTTATATAATGGAATTATACATATATTATTCCATTATATAAATATATATAATGGAATTCTATCAGAAAGAATGGCACCACCCCATTTGTTAGGAAATGGAAAGACGGGAAAATTATATTAAGTAAGTCAGTGCCAAAGAAATATAAGTCCCATGATTTCCCTCATTTGCAATAATTACTGTATATGTCTAGGATAATTTCATCAGATGATCAGGAAAGCTCAAAAACTATGTACATATAACCATATAAGATGATGTTAAGTAAAATGAATCCCAAACCTGGACAGAAGAGGACTTTCTTTGTTGTTATTGTTTTTAATGTACTATGTGTACTATTATTTTTAATGTACTATGTGTATTATTTTTGTTTCCTTTGTATGTTCTTCCTCTTATGGTATAGCCCTTGTTGTCACTGTACTTGATTTTGGTACCCTGCATCTTGTATATACATTTGTCTAATTTGGAGAGGGGAAGGGGAATAACAAAATGCTGAAACAAGGACACAGGATGACCCATTGCAACAAGGATACCCACAAGACTGTATATTGGAAATGAACTTTACAACTTGGGAAGGGGGGAGTGAGAGAGGTCGGGGAAGGAAGGGATAGTGCGAGAACAACAAAGGAGTGGGTAACAATGCTCAACAAGAAATGTGCTCATTACCTCACTCATGTAACTATAATCCCTCTGTACAGCATCTTTACAATAAAATAAAATTTAAAAACAAAGAAAAGTATCCATGAAATTAAAGAAGAAATTAAAGAGAAAACCTCTAGCATCACAAGAAGGCTTAGTGAACACTAAACAGGCAAGGTCAGAAAAGAAATATCTGTAGAAACATTATAGTTAAAAACTAAATATACAGAAATAAAGAATATTGGAAGGTGCAAAGGAGATGCAATTAGTTATGCACAAAAACAAGTCAGTAGAAAACAGATTTCTCAATACAAACACTAAATTCAAAGAGGACAAGGAAGTACATAATCTGAGCCCTGAAAAATATTTATCTATTTAGATGAATGTTTCAAGAGAAGATAACCTTTATATTTCATGAAGAAAAAAATAACTTCCATGGTAAAAATGAAAGAAATATATATTAACATACGACTAGAAAAGCCTTTTTATTCAAGTTTAGACTTTCTGAAATGCATCATGCCAAAAAATATATAAAAAGCAAGAATTTTCCTCATGCATTTTCTATAATAAAAGTTCATCAATAGATGTTTAGGTTGAGAAATTGCTTTCCTGGAATAGAAGATATATGTTTTGAGTAGAACTTATAGAACTTTATTTGTGTTGCCTTAACATGCTAGAATGTGATAAATAGTGAAAAAAAGGAAGAAGTCTGCCTGAAACAAAGTCCTCTTACATTAAAGTGAATTTTGAATCTTCTTTATGATGGAAAAGCTAAACATGAGATGTTAGAACTGCAATGATTAGTCGTGTTCATGTGTTCAATAATGACAAGCTAAATGGGTCTTGTTGATCTCAATTTGAAACACAAAATAATCCAAAATAAAAACATATCTTATTAAGAGTCTGAATATTTAGGGGAATCAAGTAAATGACACCTTCTTCAGAGCACTTCATAGGTATCATTTCCTTTGTCAACTTGAATAATCACATATGTGGTCAATCACCTCTAATAGCGGTGAAGACTGGACAAAGACACTGTGGATATTCTTCACAGCAGTAGACTAGGAATCTAAAATCAGCAATAAGCTACATCTGAAGAACTGAGCACTCTGTGTTGCCAGAATACAGAAAATTTTGATTTAAAATATTTAAATATTTTATTATTTAAATATTTTAATATTTTAAATAGTTTACCAGGTGCCAGTGCCTGTAATTCTAGCTACTCAGGAGGCTGAGATCTGAGGATTACAGTTCAAAGCCAGCGTGGGCAGGAAAGTCTGTGAGACTTTTATCTTCAATAAACACCAGAAAACTGGAAGTGGCTCTGTGGCTCAAGTAGTAGAGTGCTAGCCTTTAGCTGAAGAGCTGAGGAACAGTGCCCAGGCCCAGAGTTCAAGCCCCACGACTGACCAAAATAATCATAATCATAATCATAACTGAAAAATCTTACTATTTAAGGAAATTATTCCTATAAATTGCCTTCAATTACATTTTCTGTTTTGGTAGTACTGGGGCTTGAACACAGAGCCTCTCACCTCTCAATTGGCTTTTTCACTCAAGATTGGAGCTCAACCACTTAACCCACAACCCTGCTCCCAGGTCGTTTTACTGGTCAATTGGAGATAAGAGTCTCATGGTGTTTCCTTCCCTGGATGGCATTGAACCATGATTCGCATATCATAGTAGCTAGCATCCTGAGTAGCTAGGATTACAGATGTGAGCCACCAGCATCTGGCCTCATTTGCTGATTATTTTGGGGATGGAGTCTAGTGAACTTTTTTGCTTAGGCTGGCCTAAACTGCAATTCTCCACATTTCATTTTACTGAGTAGCTAGGATTACAGGTATGAGCCACTATTACCAAGTGCATTCAGTTACTTTTTATTAACTGATTACAAAAAACTTGGAAGGTTCAGGAAAAAAATGATGATATAAAAAATATATCACTCTTTACAAATTTATGTGTCCCTCAGTTGTAGGGGCCATGCTACTAATCTTTATCATTCCAATTTTAGTTTGTATGCTGTCAAGCAAACACCATAAAACTTGATTTCAAATCTCTGATCAGCCAAAAATACCAACTTCAATAATAAAAGCTTCTCAAAAGACCTGTAGTAACTGACTAATCAATGCTGCAGATTCCAGAGACCTCCTAGCTAGCACTTAACAAACAACTCCTACTCCTCTCTACTAAGGGTCCCTATCAGAGGCAAGTCATTTGAAATCTTTCATCCTTAGACCAAATGATTATTGAAGAGTTTTCAGCTGCATCCTGCTATCCTAACATAATCAGAGAAATGGTATCCTAAATGACATGTGTTAGCACTCTCATTCCTCGTATGATTTACTCTCTTTTTGTTTTTGTAGTGCATTGGATGGGACTGAGAGTCTGATGCAAGCTCAGCAAGTGTTCAACCACTAAGCTATATCCTCAGCCCTGATTTGGTATCATTACAACTCAGTAAAATGTGTGTGCCATAGCTATTCTGAAGTTCAATCCCTAGGATATGAAACATCGGAAATGTGATCATCAATAAATTGCAATGACATGAAAACTAAGTGTCACTAATCTAGAGATAGAAAGAGATACATGGATGAAAGAAACAAGAGCCTAGAAACAAAATTATGGATATGTGGGAATAGTATATGTGAGAAAATAATGGACCACTCATTAAATTACACTAAATTACATTAGCACAATTATATGAGGGATCTATTTGCAAAACCTTGCTGAATATCCTGACTTGTGTAAAAGAAATGCAAGGGTCATACCAATAGGAATTGTGTGCACATTAATCAGGTATTAGCTTACAAGGTATCATTTGAATACATAAATTAGTAATAGCTTCATATTTGTCATTGTCATCAAACATAAAAGTGTTCTAATTTGGGGTAGCATTGAAGTTTGCTTTTGTATGTAAGATGAAGTAGTAAATCCAATTAACGAGCTCATGAATTAATCTTGGGGAAGAGAAAAATTGGGCAAGAGAAAAAAATTTCACTTGGAAACACACAGGCACCTGAGAAAGCAGAAAAAAAATGAAGCTCCAGTCTCAGGACCTGGCAGATAGATCTAGCATTCTTCATCCATCCTGCCCTGTGACATCCTGAGATTCGATGTTTCTCAAACTTTCCAAATGGGAAGAGGAGTTCAGAAAGATCCTGTCTTTCAGCTAGTGGTGCCCAGCATAGGAGAGGCATGCTCATCTAGTAGAATTCAGGAAGGCAAACAGAGATGAAGACAGAGGCAGAGACAATGTGACAGATTGGAAGGGGCAGGAACAAGATGTAGTAGTGACCTTTTTCCAGCTTATAGCTCCCACCATTTTGCAATAGTCATTCATCAATTAAATCATCAAGAGACCAAAATAGAGTCCTCGTGATCCAGTTGCCTCTCAGAAGCTCTACCTTTTAATACTACTGCATCAGGGACTAAGCTTTCTACATACAAGCTTTTGGGGATATTTCCTACCCAAACCATAACAACTCATCCATTCAATTCAGTTATTATTGAAGGCTTTCAGTATACCATATAAGGAGGAAATAAGACACCATATATTCCAAGAAAAATGCCTACCTCTCTCCCGAGTAAATCCAAGCATTTCTTAATTAATACTATTCTAGTGATTTTACAAGTTAACCTGAATTGATTCTACTACTCTTCAATATCCAAGGCTCCAAACTTTCCAGTCCAGTCAAATAAGTCTACCTTTATCATGAATTTCTGCATCATACCTTTCATGTCCTGCATACATGCTGGCTCAGAACACCTTCTTTGCTTCAAATCCTACAGCAAATCCTTCACAAGAGGGGTCAGTTTGGGTCCTTTCTCCTCACTTAATCTGCCCAACAACTGAATCTGAAGATGATTTAATTTCCTCCCATTATCAAATTTACAATTGCATTTTCTGTGGGAATCTCCTGACAGGTAATTTAATTCAAACATTATTGACAATCACAATTCTCCTTAGCAGCTAGCCTTACAACAGACATCCTCTCACAAGACATTAAGACAAATATAAATGGGAATTCAGCCTTCCATTAAAATCAGCCTTTCCTACCCTGTGTAATGCTTGCAAAACCCTGTGTAAAAGTTTGCTTTTCATCTCCCCAGACTTTCCTTTGGGGAAAGGTATTCAGATGAATGTAACGCTTTCCTCCTCCCCCATGGGGCTTGAACTCTGGGCCTGGGCGCTGTCCCTCAGCTCTTCAGCTCAAGGCAAGTGCTCTACCACTTGAGACACAGTGTCACTTCTGGTTTTTTGGTGGTTTATTGGAGATAAGAGTCTCACAGACTTTCCTGCCCGGGCTGGCTTTGAACCATGATCCTCAGATCTCAGCCTCCTGAGTAGCTAGTAGTACAGGCCTGAATCACCGGCACTTGGCTGAATGTAACATTAAAAAAAAAAACTTGCCTTTACAATTTCAAAAAACAATGTCACATTAGGTGCTGATGGCTCATACCTGTAATGCTAGCTCAGGAAGGTGAGATGGATCCATGAAGACCTATAGTTCAAGGCCATCTCAGGCGGGAAAATCCATCAGATTCTTTTCTGTAGAAATGAAATGTGGCTCAAGTGGTAAAGTACCAGCTGAAGGATAATGCCCAGGGTTGAAGTTCAAGTCCCAGTACCAGCGCACACACACACACACACACACACACACACACACACACACACACACACACAAAATGTCACCACTCAGATGTATATTATGCATCTCATTTCCACAATAACAAATGTATGTACAATGTACATGTACATGCATATATGTATTGGAGACATATACATACATATATGTACCAGACACATGTATGCATGTATATAGTGTAATACAATATAAATGTATGTAAAATAATAATAATACATATTATGCATAATGTACATTATACATCCTATGTTCCCAATTCCCATTTTCTCAGCAGTATTTGAGGCCATGTGACATTCATCATTTTTTAAATATAATTTTATTTTTGTCGTACAAAGGGACTACCATTTCATAAGTCAGGTAATGAGTATATCACTTCTTTTGATAATGTCACTCCTTCCTTTGCTTTCCCATCCCTGCCCACAAGTTACATAGTCCACTTTTCATATAATGTATATTGAATAGCATAATTGCATTTGTTTTCCCTTCTTCCCTCCCTCCCTGCACCCCCAAACACCCTAAAAAAGAAAAAAGCAAAAACAAATACCAAAAAAAGTTTCCATTTCCTGGAATTCTTTTTGATAAAGAGCATTTTAAATATTCAAAAGTGTTGCTCCTTTGGTTTCTTCTACTAAAGGTATCCTCACTGTGAATGCAAGAGACCTGTATAATTTATCTTGTCCCAGTGTATTTTAGATCTAACTTCCACATATGAGAGATAAAATGCACACTTTGTGTCTCTGAGGTTGGCTTACCTCACTTAACATGATTTTTTCTGGCTCCATTCACTTCCCTGTAAATGACACAATCTTATTCTTTCTAATGGATAAGTAAAACTCTATTGTGTATATGTACCACATTTTATTGATCCACACATTCATTGTAGGACATCTGGGCTGTTTCCATAACTTAGCTATTGTGAATAGTGCAGCAATGAACATGGATGTGCAGGTGTCTTTACAGTAGCCTGGCTTGTAATGATCTGGGTAGGTGCCCAAGAGTGGTATGGCTGGGTCACAGGGAAGCTCTATGTTTAGTTTTTTGAGGAATCTTCAGACTGCTGTCCAGAGTGGTTGTACTAGTTTACATTCCCACCAAGAGTGCAATAAGGTCCCCTTTTTCTCGCATATTTCTTTATCATTTTAAGTGATATTCTCTTAAGAGCAATAAGACTTTTTAGATTGTGGGCTTGAAGGAGGATATAAAGGATAGAAGTTTGCAGAAGGATGTGGAAGGGGAGGGATCTATCTTAGGAGCCGTCCCTTCCAGCTGCCTCTTCCACGGTGCAATAGAAATGTATAGACAGGGGCTGGGACGGTGGCTCAGTGGTAGAGCGCTTACCTTGCATGCATGAGGCCCTGGGTTCGATTCCTCAGCACCACACAAGCACAAAGAAAAAAGCCGGAAGTGGCGCTGTGGCTCAAGCGCTAGAGCGCTAGCCTTGAGCTGAAGAGCTGAGGGACAGCGCCCAGGCCCAGAGTTCAGGCCCCATGACGAGACCCCCCCTCCCCCCCAAAAAAGAAATGTATAGACATCTATGTCATAAACAGGTATTTATGCAGCATTTGTTTTCTATGTCTCAAGATGCAGAAATGTTGCCAGACTGGCAGCTGTGGAAAAAGTTTCAACATCTTCCTATGGGAAAACAACAAGTTTGTGCTCAGCAGAACATACAGACCACAGAAGACCTAAAGCAAAGCACAGTTACCTTCATGAGACTCAGTGTTCTGTATTCTGCCATTGTGTGGCAAGGATGACAACTAATATGTTTAACTCTTATTAGTTAACAAGTATTGCTCTGAGTTCTTTGTATGTATGTGTCTATTAAGTCTTCACAACAAACTTAGAGGTATGTGCTGATATCAATCCCATTTTTACAGATAAGACACATGAAAGGAAACTTTTGGTGAGTCAGTAGACAATCTGCCATTTCATGCTGCCTCTTTGGGCACTATAGGCAGCATTTCAACATCAGATTTTTAAAGGGGCTTCGCTTGAGGGTTTGTTTTTTAAGTTCTCTACATATTCTGGATATTAGGCCATATTTGATGTGTGGCTGGCAAAAATCTTCTCCCATTCTATAGGTTGTCTTTTTAGTTTGTTGGCTATGTCCTTTGCTGTGCAGAAACTTTTTAGTTTGATGTAGTCACATTTATCAAGTCTTTCTTGGATTTGCTGTGTTTCTGGATCCTTATCTGTTCCCAGAAACACTAATGTTTCCATATGCTTTCCTGTAATATTTTCATGGTTTTGCATGCACTTCAGGAGTCTGTGAAGTGTTTGAGGATAACTTCAAGAATAAACAGAATCAGCAAAATATAGGATGCCCATGATTCACAGGCAGGGAGCAGGGAAGTAGTACTTATTTTTGCAGGACTGAGATAAATGGCTTTATTTTTTAATCCATTCTCCAACTCTCTTTCTCTAAGACCCATAGGAAAAAGGTGAGAAAAAGATAGCAACACCTGGATGAGAACTCCTTTACTCTGGAAGAATGCCAGTCTCAGAAGCATTCAGGTCTGTTTTTGTGCTAGTACCTTCTCAGAAGAATAAGTAAAATGACCAATAGATACATGAAAAAATGCTCAAAATGTCTGGCCATAAGAAATGCAAATAAAAACAATATTGAGATTCTACCTCATCCCAGTTAGAACAGCCATTATCAAGAAAACAAACAATAACAGAGGTTGGCAAGGATGTGTCCAATAGGGAACGCTAATGCACTGTTGGTAAGAATGTGAACTGGTTCAGCCACTCTGGAAAAAGGTGTGGAGGTTTCTCAAAGAAATTAAATATAGAACTACACTATGATCCAACAATTCCACTCTTGGGCATTTATCCAAAAAAAAATTACAACCCAGGATACAGTAAAGCCACAATGTAAAGCACAACCATCTTTATTTCAGCACAGTTCCCAATAGCCAAAATATGGAATCAGACCAAATGTCCCTCAATGAACGAATGTATCAATAAAACATAGTAGCTATCAACAATAGAATTTTACTCATTCGTTAGAAAGAATGATATTGTACCATTTGTAAAGAAATAAAAAGACTTGGAAAAAATTACATTAAATTAAGTAAGCAGACCCAAAGAGACAGAGGGTCCATGTTTTTTCCCTTATAAGTGGTATCTAGATTTAGATTACAAACTCATAAGTAAATACAATGAGTGGTATGCCAGTATGTACAAATGTATTAACTGAAATATGGTAGATTCAAGGGAATTCTCAAATAGTATAATTCTTTAGAAAGCCAAAAATCAGTGTTTTACAAAATAAAACACCAGGAATCAGGTACTTAAAAGGGATTGGATGGGATCAAGGGAAAAGGAGTAGAGGAATAAAGACAGAAATTGGGGGTAAACACAGCCAAGAATCCAATGTATGCCCTAGAAAATTAAGAAGAGTAAGAGAAGGTAGAGGAAGGATAGATGAGAATATTGAAAGAGTTGACATTAATCAAGGTATATTGTATTCATAAACTGCTTAGTTAGGCAACTCTTTTGTATAGCTACTTAAAAATAATAATAAATAAAATAAACAAAAAGGGGTTTTGACTTGTGTCTTCCCACAGGCTTTTCAACAAAATAAGATAGGCTGCCCAATGAAAGCTTATTTCTCATAGTTCTAAGGAATAGAATACTCAAGGTGCTGCTTAATTGATTTCTACTAAGAGCTCTCTTCCAGTGTTTTGTTCTCACTCACTGTATCCTCACACAAGAGATGGGGAGCGATCTGATCTCTGTTTTTATAAGGACTTCCTCTTATGACTGTGTCTAAGTCCTGTTTCCTTCAAACAGTCCCATCTTCAAATACCAGATATGAAGTTTGAGAGATATATGCAGTTCATAATAGCTTACACCATCCTCATACAGAAAGAAAGTCCACAAGCTACAACAGGCTGTACTTGATATATGCCACTTAACACCAGTGAGGCCTGGAGATGAGTGATAATTCCAAGTAAGTGGAGTAGACAAACAAGAGTGCTAGTCTATCTGGTGTGGGAAAGCCAGTACTGCTTCACTTTTCCAGTAGAACAGGATATTAAGGCTTTTTTCCAAGGAAGTCCAGTGTCCCCAAGGACAATTGACTAAAAAGGCATGCAATACTATAGAAATAAAGTATGGAGGCATGCGAGAGTTGTGAAGTGCTAAAGAAAATTCTAGAGAGTGGGAATGGCTATGTCTCATAGGGTAAATAGCTGGTACCAATGCAGAAAACATGTGGGAGACACTCTAGGGAGAGGAAATGAGGAGGAAGAAGGGCTAAGCAGTAGCTCAAAGTTCTCAAAGTGTTTAAAAACCATGGGCAAATGAACTAACTTTTTGTATCTTCTAAAGACTTAAATATCCAGGGGAAGGAAGGAGGAATAATAGAAAAGTATGTATGAATATGGTCCAAGAATATTAAACACAGGTATGAAAATTTCACAGTGAAACACATTAGTTTGTACAATTAATGTTTACTAAAAAATAGCTATCCAGTGTTCAAATCTGTAAGTTAGACATTATTTCTAATTCACAAAATTGGTTTTGAGCATAAAATATAGTCTCCTATGTATGCTTTTTGGTTTCTGACAGCTGCACATATATATACACACATATATATGTATATATATGCATATTTGCCCTTAAGATTTATTTTGTTATAGTTTTTGTTTATTGTTTGTTTTGTTTTGTGCCAGTACTGAGGCTTGAACTCAGGGCCTGGGCACTGTCCCTGAGGTGGTCTACCAATAGTGGCTAAGCCTAGTGACCCACCTCCACTTCTGGCTTTTTAGTGGTTAATTGGAGATGTGTCTCACAAACTTTGTGCTGGCTTCAAATCATAATCCTACAATCTCAGCCTCTCGAGTAGCTAGGAGTACAGGCATGTGCCACTGTGTGATGTGCTAAATGGAACCATCCCAAAGAGGGCCATGGAAACTTGGATTTTAAAATCTAATATTCTACTGACTGATATTCATGTTGTTCTTAAGTCTTAGAAATTTAACTCCCCCCGCCCCCCGCAAATTAAATGACGCTGTATCAAGTATAACTCAGGATGAGTCCAGAACTTATCTCTAGGAGTTAGATTTTTATGTCCTCATATATATCCGATCTATGCCATTCTTCCCTTCCCTCAAAGTAATAATTTCTAAGAAGTAAAGGCATAGCAGGATAGATCAGAAAGGAATTATTTGGGCCAGTGCTTTCTGAAGGATGCCTGGGTTCTCACAGATGCTTTGGTAACATGTAAACCATTGGGATTAAGTGGTTCCAGCTGGTGATAATTAGTACTAGAGAGAGAGAGCTGGAGTAGTGTCAGTGAGAGCTCCATTACCCACCAGGAAGAAGCTGATTTTTCATTTTTAAATTTTTATTGTTATTATTAAGTAGTTGTGCAGAGGGGGTTACAATTCCGTAAGTCAGGTTATGAGTAGAATGTTTCTTGGTCAATGTCACTCTTTCCTTCATTCTCTCCCATTGTTCCCCTCCTTTCCCTAACCTCAAGGTTCATTTTTTACATAATGTACATTTGCTCAGAGGAGCTGATTTTCTATTTCACCACGACCTCAAACCAGTCCTTCCTGACTGCTTCCATCCACATCCGTCCCCCTCCTCTCCACTCCGATATGGGGGCCACAGCAACATTAATCTGACCCATCTTTCATGTACTGCTTATTCTGATTCATTGCCACAAATAGGGAACTTCATTTCTCCATTCAGCAAACATTATTGGCTTAGTGTATTCCAAGCCTGGGTGATGACACAGGAATGATAAAATAAATTTGACCTTTTATTGAACAGCTGACATTCCAGTAAGTGATCCTGACAGGCAAATCTTGTAATAAGATCTACAGATGCAGAAATATAGACTAGCACAGGAACATGGAAGTCCAGACACTGAAGGCCAGCATGGTCCAGGCTGCGAGGCAAGGGCAATGCTCATTCAGAGGAGGAGGTGAGGAGGGTATCAAGGCACAAATAGGAAAGAAAGCACTATCCAGACAAGGAACTGAGAGAAATCATCAGAATAGTCTATTCTAATGATTATTAGAATAGTCAGGAAGGAGCTTCTGGAAGGTGAAACATGTCACAGATATTATATGTTCTGCAATGCACAAGTGCAGCATCTGAATAGAGACATCCAGAGGGCAGAGACATGTGTGATTGGGAGAGCCAAGAGAGAGGTCAAGTTTGCATACCACATCATTTCTCATCTCTCTAGTGGCCTTTTTCTTCTTCACAGTACTCCTAAGAAATACATTAGTGTAAAGGCCTCAGAAATGCTCCATAACACTTTTTTTTTTTGTCAGTCGTGAGGCCTGAACTCTGGGCCTAGGCGCTGTCCCTCAGCTCTTCAGCTCAAGGCTAGCGCTCTACCACTTGAGCCACAGAACCACTTCCTGTTTTTTCTGCTTATGTGATGCTGAGGAATCGAACCCAGTGCCTCATGCATGCAAGGCAAGCACTCTACCACTGAGCCACCTTCCCAGCCCTCAAGAACACTTTTATTGTTGCTGTTGAATTACCACTAATGTGGAGGAAGTTTGAATTTAGAAGCTCCAAATTCTATTAATTCTGCTGTTGTATTATCTTGTCTTAGAAAGCCTTTTCTTTCATAGATAATCTGCTCTACCATCGACTGAAACCTAAACATGGGCTCATCATTTGCCTGGGCAAGTAGCTACAAATAGGTTTTTATGCTATCAAAGTTTTTTAGTTCTTTTGATGGAAGTTCTTTGTCATATCTTTTTTATTTAATTTTATTTTATTTGAGAACATACTGTACAGAGGGGTTACAATTACATGGGCAGGATAATGCATACATTTCTTACCAAGCATTGCAGCCTCCTCCTTTGTTTACCCTTCACTTCCCTTCCCAGCCTCCCTCCTCCCCCCCACCCAATCCTTCCCCCTTCCCCCCCCCACACCGACATTGTAAAGCTCGTTTTTGACATGACATTTTGTACTTCTCATTGTTGCAACAGGTCCACCTGAATCCTTAAACAACTTGTTTGTCCCCATCTCCTCCACAAGTTATACTGACATCAAATATAGTGAAAGCGGGGGTTACACTGTGGGAGGGACATACGAAACAACAAAGAAATAATCTTATAAATGCGTTAGAAACACATGCATGAAAGAAAAAAAACATTAAAATACATATTTAAGGGTTCGTTTTCCTAACATCACATTATCTGACCTTTTCCGCTTGACTCATACATATACTAGATATTGCAAATAAGGGAAACCATGGGACCTATGTTTCTTTGGGCTTGGCTTACTTCACTTAATATAATTTTTTCCAAGCCTTTCCATCTCCTAACAAATGGGGAAATGTCATTCTTTCTGATGGAGGCATAGAATTCCATTGTGTATATATACCACATTTTCTTGATCCATTCATCTACTGAGGGGCATCTGGGTTGGTTCCATATCTTAGCTATGGTAAATAATGCTGCAATAAACATAGTTGTGCTGGTAGCTTTAGTGTGGTCTTGTTTGTAAACATTTGGGTAAATGCCCAAAAGTGGGATTGCTGGGCCATAGGGGAGTTCTATGTGAAGTCTTTAGAGGAACCTCCATACTGCTTTCCAAAGTGGTTGAACAAGTTTACATTCCCACCGACAATGAAGTAAGGTTCCTTTCTGTCCACATCCCCTCCAGCATCTGTTGTTAGAGTTCTTGATTTTTGCCTTTCTAACTGGAGTGAGGTGATATCTCAATGTTGTTTTGATTTGCATTTCTTTTATGGCTAGGGATGTTGAACATTTCTTCATGTGTCTATTGGCCATCCTTCTTTCTTCTTCAGAGAAGTTTCTCTTTAAGTCTTTTGCCCACTTATTTATTGGGCAGTTGTTTCTTTGAGGATTTGTTGTTGGGTGGTTTAATTTTTTGAGTTCCAAGTATATTTTAGATATGAGACCCTTGTCCGTTGTATGGCTAGTAAAGATCTTCTCCCAATCCGTGGGCTTTCTATTGATCTTGCTAGCTATGTCATTTGCCCTGCAGAAGCTCTGCAACTTTATGCAATCCCATTTGTCCAACCTTTCTTTGATTTGTTGTGTTTCCGGGTCTCTATTCAGAAAATTTCGGCCTGAGCCAAGGAGACCTAGGGTTTCTCCTATTCCATCCTGTAATGTTTTCAGAGTGTCTGCTTTGAGTTCAAGGTCTTTGATCCATTTGGAGTTGATTCTGGTGCAGGGTGATATATAAGGATCTAGCTTTAGTTTTCTACATGTAGTTAACCAATTTTGCCAGCACCATTTACTGAAGGGGCTGTCTTTCTTCCATTGTATTGTTTTAGCTCCCTTATCGAAGATTAGATGGCTATAGGTCTGTAGGTTCATTTCTGGGTTTTCAATTCTATTTCATTGGTCCTGAGGTCTGTTCTTATGCCAATACCAAGCTGTTTTGATTACTATGGCTTTATAGTAGAGTTTGAAATTTGGTATTGATATTCCTCCAGCAGTGTTCTTTCCATTGAGGAGCGTTTTTGCTATTCGGGGTCTTTTATTGTTCCATATGAATTTTTGGATTGCCTCTTCTATTTCCTTGAAGAATGAGGGTGGAATTTTGATAGGTATTGCATTGAATTTGTAGATAGCCTTATTGTCGGTCATGGGGCTTGAACTCTGGGCCTGGGCACTGTCCCTCAGCTATTCAGCTCATGGCTAGCACTCTGCCACTTTGAGCCACAGAGCCACTTCTGGTTTTCTGGTGGTTTATTGGAGATATGAGTCTCACAGACTTCCTGCCCAGGCTGGCTTTGAACTTCAATCTTCAGATCTCAGCCTCCTGAGTAGCTAGGATTATAGGCGTGAGCTACTGGTGCCCGGCTTCATCATTATTGAACTAAAACTGCTATTTACTCATTGACTTGAAAAAAATAAGACTCAATGATGAAGTAACCCTAAAAAGTTACCATTCCCCAAATTTAAACTCTGTGTCACAAAATTATACATAAAAAATATTTTTTTTTGAGGGGGGTGGTCCGGTCGTGAGGCCTGAACTCTGGGCCTGGGCGCTGTCCCTCAGCTCTTCAGCTCAAGGCTAGCCCTCTACTTCTTGAGCCACATTGCCACTTCTGGCTTTTTTTTTCTTTTTGTTTATGTGGTTCTGAGGAATTGAACCCAGGGCCTCATGCATGCAAGGCAAGTGCTCTACCACTGAGCCACCTTCCCAGCCCCTACTTGTTCTTCTTTTAACATTAGGAAAATCCCTGTACAGGTTTGTATGTAAAACACAAATACCAGAATGGCTACTCAGGAGGTAAAGATCTGAAGAATCAAGGTTCTAAACTAGGTCAGAAAAGTCCAAGAGACACTTAGCTCTAATTAATCAGAAAAAAAAAAAACAGGAAGTAGAGGTGTATCTAAAGTGGGAGAGCATCAGCCATGAGTAAAAGAGCTAAGGAGCAGCACCCAGAGCCTGAGTTCAAGCCCAAGTACAAGCATTAAAAAGAAAAAGTAAAGTAAACTGACAACAGCTTTCAAAGTAGAACTAAACATTTAGATGCCCCTGGTGGCTTGCTACTCTTGTAATGAATGAGCAGCACTGCAGTGAGATCACATATCAGGGAAGTCAGAATGTTTAGGCTATTCTGAGAATGGGATGGCTACCTCTAACATTGTTTGTTTGAAGAAGTGCATCCTGGCTTCAAAGAGTTTTAAAGTATGGCCTTTTTACATGTAGGCATTTCCTATAATTCTAGTTGTATACATCATGAAAAAGACAAAACTGATTGCAAAAATATCTAAGGAAGAGACTAAAATGAAAAACAGAGTAAACCATAGTTTATTCATGCAGGATTAAAGAAAGTAGCTTAATGTAGCTAGCTAAATATCTGATAGTTGATAATATGTTTGATTCACACTAGCAGGGAGATATTCAGAGCAGTCCTACAAGTAGACAGATGAGCTGTATTTTTATTTTGTCATTTCTTTCTTGCCAGTATTTAGAAAGATACAAATCACAGTTGACACACCAAAAAAACCCTTTATTATCCCCTTGTGTTATATATAATTTCAGACCACCAAATGAAACTATCACTTCATTTAAAGTCTTCTCCTAAATTATTCGCTTAAATTATTACTAATTTTATTGCTATAAAATGAGTCATGGGGCTAGCAACCAGTGGCTCAAACTTATCATCCTAGCTACTTAGGACTCTGAAATCTGTGGACCACAGTTCAAAGATGGCCCAGACAGACAAATCTAAGGAATTTTTATCTCCAATTAACTAGAACAAAAAAGCAGAAAGTTGAGATATGCTTCAAATGGTAAGTTGAGCAAAAAAACATAGCAAGAGCATGAGGCCTTGAGTTTTAGGCCCACTACCAGCACAAAAAAGAAAAAAAAGAAAGAAAGAAAAGAAAATCATGGGCTCTCTTTAAATCTGTTTTTTGTGATGTTTGACTTGTTCTTTATGTATGTTCATAAGAGAGAGTTTACAGGTTGTTTCTGAAAAACCAAACCATAGACAGATTTCCATTTTCTTAAAAAAATCTATAAAATACAAAATCTTTAGTTGTAGTTTCTGCAAACAGGTGAAAACCTTAGGAGAGAAACAGAGCAGAAAACACACACGGCCAGGAAGAAATTGCTAGTCCCATGTCATGTCAGGAAACTGAGGCAGCTAAAGGAAGCATCCCCAACGAGAGACCTACAGAGTCACTGTGTCCGTGCACCTTTTCCTAGTCACCTCCTTGTCTAAGGACACACAGTGACTCCGGAACGCGAGAGGGAAATGAGTCTTTACAGGCTGGGCTCCCGACTCTGCATGTAGTTGCCATGAGAAAGGCCAAATCCAGCATCCCATGGTTTTAAAACTCTGATAAAGGAAGGAACTCTGCTCCTCCTTTGTTTTTCCCTTGTTTCAGCATTTTGTTATTTCCCTTCCCCTCCTCAAATTAGAAAAATGTATATACAAGATGAAGGGCACCAACATCAAATACAGTGACAACAGGGGTTATACCCTGGGGGAAGAACATACCAGAGAAACAAAAAAAATCACATAGTACATTTTACATATGTTAAAAAACAATAGCAAGAAAGAAAAACTAAGTTGTGTCCCTATCTTGTGGTTCATTTCGCTTAACATCATCTTAGATGGTCATATGTACATAGCTTTTGACCTTTTGCTTGCCCTCGACTTATACTAGTTATTGCAAATAAGGGGAACCATGGGACCTATATTTCTTTGGGCCTGGCTTACTTCACTTAATATAATTTTTTCCAAGTCTTTCCATTTCTTAACAAATGGGGCAATGCTTGATAGGAAATGTACTCATTATCTTACTTATGTAACTGTAACCCATCTGTACACTATTTTTACAATAAAAGAATTAGAAAGACCAAAAAAAAGAAAGGAACTCTGCTAAGTCATGAGGGTATAGACTCACGTCTATAATCCTATCTACTCAGGAGGCTGAGATCTGAGGATCTCAGTTCAAATCAGCCCCAGCATGGCTGGAATGCAGCTGCCATTGGGGAAAAGCCAAATCCAGCACCCAGTGGTTTAGAAACTCAGCTAAGAAAAAGAAGTCCCAAGTGTGAAATGGGAAAATCCTCATTAGTCAGCTGATGCATCTGAGTTGGTGTAGAATATGAAACCACAGACTTCCCATTCCCTTTGTGTCATTTTGAAACCTCTCACTCCTATGTTCACACAGAGGATCCTGCAGTGATATCTGGTGCCATAGTAGATGACAGCCCGTGGGAGGAGCCTGCCCTGCACCTGCTTGAGACACTATCTAGCTCTAGCCTCCCCTTTGTCCAGAGAGCCTAAGATGATCAAGAAGCTCAGCCCAATCTTCCCTCCTCTGTAGTCTATATTACTAGAGAAGAAATCCTTTTACTTTGGAATGTTCCAGTTAAGGAAATTCTCTATCAGCAATTATTCTCTACCCAGATTGGCCCAAGTGCTACCTCAATCCAAGAGGCCTTCACAGGGGTGCAATCGGTGTTTGGGTCTTTATGTAATTTCTCTGATGAATGTATAGGAGTATATAGTGAACCCTAAATTTATGCACAATGCTAAGGTTGTGCAGGAGGAAGGGTATAACCAAAGTATCTGGAATTAGTGAAAACAATCTCTTCAAATGCAGGAAGAAATGCAAGAATTGCTCCATCTCCTGCAATCAATGGTGAAACAACTTTTGAAAACTATTCAAGGAGTCCCTGAAAAGCTTGACATGGCTGGGGTCTCCTAGATCAGGATGGACTGCAGGTCTTCCTGAAACCCACTGTATGCAAATGAATGTCTACAGGGGACTCCAGCAGGGCCAGCAAGTGTTCCACAAAGACAAAATTGCATTCTCATGGCCATAACATAACAACAAAATCTGCTTACATAAAATATTTATCAAAATAAACTCTAGGAAATGGGAACAAGATGTTTTTTCTTTGTTGTTGTTTTATTTTATTTTGTCTTATTTACTTATTTATCTATCTTTGGAAATGTAAGGGGGCACAAAAATGATGGAACAAAGGGTGAACAAATGCAGCACTGGTACTCATTGGACACTACACAACTTATGGGTGGGGACAGGAGGAAAAAACAAGGGTGAGGGAAGGGGTGAAATGTTCAAAAAGAAATGTAACCCCGCTGTCATCACCTTGACAATAAAATTAAATTTGAAGGAAAGAAATGTACTCTTTACTTGACTTATGTAACTGCAACCTCTCTGTATGTCACCTTTATAAGAGTAATTAACAGCAAACTTTTAGCAATGGTAGAGCCTTGCACATGTTGGGCAAACACTATCAGCTCTCAACTTAGCCCTCTAAAAGTAAGCATTTTAAAGGCTTCAGAAACCAAAATTTCTATATTGACAAAGGACCCATCCTTGAGAGAAGTTACTAGATTCTTCAGATACTCTCTTTATTTTCCTAAGCATTCATTTATATATTTATTGATATCTCTCTCTTTTTTTCCTTGACATCTAAATTTCAGAGCTTTGTTTAAAAATAACTGGCCTTACATTGTAAACCATTTGAATCCTTTTGGCTCTACCACCACAAAACATTATTGAGAGTCCTGATCAAAAACCTCAGAAGACAGACAGGTGTTGTTGGCTTTCCTGTAAGCCAAGCAGAAGCTAGTCAGGGCAGGAAAGTCTATCAGACTCCAATTAACCACCAAAAAAAATGAACATGGACTGTGGCTCAAGTGGTAGGGTTCCAGCCTTGAGTGGAAAAAAAAAGCTAAGAAATAGTGCCAACACACACACACACACACACACACACACACACACACAGAGGAAAAAAGAAGGAAACTATGTTCATTTATTCAAATAAATAAAACAGAAATTAATCCAAATGAAACAAGTGCATACAAGTTACATGCAAATTAGATAACAAATTTTTTGGGGGGTGGAGGGTCCGTTTGTGGGGCTTGAACTCTGGGCCTGGGCGCTGTTCCTCAGCTCTTCAGCTCAAGGCTAGCACTCTACCACTGGAGCCACAGCGCCACTTCCGGCTTTTTTTTTCCTGCTTATGTGGTGCTGAGGAATCGAACCCAGGACCTCATGCATGCAAGGCAAGCGCTCTACCACTGAGCCACCTTCCCAGCCCCCTCACAAATATTTCTATGCTGTTGTTTCATAATAAGAAGAAACGGTGGCCACACATGAGCACATACAATCTTTAAAAATGCATTCTGCAAATGACTCTGTAAAGGACACAGTAAGCCTAGGAAGGTTTTCATATCATCTAGCTGTACCAATTCAATTCACCCTTACATCACTAACCTCTTATTTCAAGCCCTAGACATCATAAAGCACACTGGGGCCATAACAATTCTCACACTAAGGCATGGGTTGCTGGCCACCATAGCAGAGATCTGATCTAACAGTTCTCAAGGGAAGATCAAAAGTTTGCCTATAGCACATTAAAAACAACAATAACAAAGAAAAAATCTCTTGTTTCCATGTCTTGGTGTTCACTTTTGTTAGTATCATCATCTTATATGGTCATATGTACATAGCTATTGAGTTATTCTGCTTACCTGCTAGGACTATCCTAGACATATACTAATTATTACAAATGAGGGAAACCATGGGATCTATGTTTATTTGGGCCTGGCTTACTTCACTCAGTATGATTTTTTCCAAGTTTTTCCATTTCCTTACAAATGGGGTGATGCCATTCTTTCTGATGGAAGTATGGAATTCCATTGTGTGTACATAGCACAGTTTCTTGATCTATTTATCTACTTAGGTGCCTCTGAGTTGGTTCCCTTTGGCCAATAATGCTGCAGCATGGTTGTGCTGGTAGCTTTAGTATGGCCTTGTTTGTGGTCATTTGGGTAAAAGCCCAGAAGTGGGATTGCTGGGTCACAAGCGAGCTCTAAGTTACTGTTTGGAGCACATACTCTTTTTGTGAGTGCAATACTGAGGCTTGAACTCAGGACCTTCAGTCCAGCTCTCAGCAGTGGCACTCCATGACTTGAGGGTGCTTAGAAACAAGAGACTCTCAGACATGTTTTCAATAGCTAGATCCAAATACCAGTTCTCAAATTTTATCCCCTTGAATAATTAGAATTAAAAACGTGACTCACCAGTACCTGACTTGGAGATAACCAGTTGTTTCCTTACAAAATAATCTTGGATTTATTTTAAAGTTTGTACATTCTATAAAGCTTATATGTTCAATAAACTCCTCAAATTACAGGTTGCTTTATTTTGAATGTAAAAAATAAGTTTTTCTCTGTTGTAAGTTCCTAGATAAGTCTGAGCTGCTGACTGAAGAGCTTCACTTTTACACACACCTTTATTTTGCACACCTTTACCCCAGAACACTCACTTTTCTGCACATGTTCACTTTCAAAATCCCAGGATGCCATCAAGTTACTGTAGACCTGTGTTTCCATGAGTAAAAAGTCAAAGTGAAAGAAGCTACAATCAGCTTATTTGTTCATAGTCTCTAGGTAAAACTGATCTAAAAGTATCTTTTACTAAAACAAATTTTCAAAGAAGCTGACTTCTATTTTTTTTAAAAAAAAAGGATGTTTGAAATCTTTAAATAGGGATACAGGTGGATCCATTGCAACAATGAGATGCACAAGTCATTATGTCAAAAATGAACTTTACAACTTTGGTGGGAGGGGAGGATTGAGGATGGGAAGGGATGAGAAGGGGAAACAAAGGAGGAAGCTACAATGCTTGATAAGAAATGTACTCATTATCTTGCCCATGTAATTGTAACCCCTCTGTACAGTATTTTCACAATAAAAAACAAAAGATTTTAAAAAATATATAAATTAATTTAAAAAGGATGTTTGAATTGAGATATTTTCTTGGTCCATTATCTTAAGCCTGGAGATTTTTTAAATGCTTAGTCTGACTTTGTGAAGTCATGGTTAAACACTTTGCCCTTAAGTTCTCAGGGGGAAACTTTATTACACAATATCATCTGCTATGAATTTTGTTAGAACAAACTGAGGTAGACTTCTTCCTGGAAACCTTCATCTAATGTAGGCAGTGTCTTCAAACACAATGATTGCTCAGAGTCAGGAAAGCCTGGGGGAGTCTGCTTGCCCCTCCCCCTTGTGAGAATGAAGCAGGAAAGGGCCATCTTTGGAACAGAGCAAACCTTCCCCAACACTGAATCTTCTGGCTCCTTGATCTTATATTTCTCAGTGTCTAGAAGCAATGAATTGTTGTTCACATATGACCCAGCTAGTCTACAATAGTATGCATATACAAAGGATAGGAAAACAGCATCTATTATAACTGTGCTTGTGAGATAGCTCAACCATTTGTTTCAGCACTCTCCATAAGAACCAATACTTGATGCAACCTAGGTGTGCACTGATGGGTGAACAAAGAAAATGTATATACACACAATGGAATATCATGTAGTCATAAAAGGCTGAGGGCTGAATGTGCTTACGCTTTTAGTCCCATCTATTTAGGAAGAGGACATAGGAGGATGAGATCTGAAGTTTCCCCAAGCAAAAACAAGGGACCCTACACCTGAAAAGTAAACTAAAAGCAAAGAGACTGGGAACATGGTTCAAGTAGTAGAGGGTTTGCTTAAAATTTACAATTCCCTGGGTTCAATTCCACCACCACATCCCCCAAAAAAAGAATGAAAAGAAAATTGTAAATCAATGGTTATTAGAGATTAGGAAAGTTGCTGATAGAGAGAATGGAGAAAAAGTGGTTATGGGGGTAGGGATAGGGGGATGGTAAGGGAAAACAAAGGAGGAGGCAACAATGCTTGACAAGAAATGTACTCATTACCTTGCTCATGTAATTGTAACCCCTCTCTATGGTATCTTCACAATAAAAAAAACTTATTAATAAATAAAGTGGTTATGGGTACAGGGTGAACCTGGACCCGAAGAACAATTTCAGGTATCTATGGCATAGTAGAGAAACAGTAAGATGTAACTATTTATATATTTCAAAATAGGTAGAGAGAATACTGAATGTTTCTAATATGTTCTTTTAACTTACTAAGTTAAAAGTATTATCACAGAATATTTATCGACCAATCAAAACATCTACTTGCCTTGAATGCCAAAACAAACCATTCTGTGTTTCCTAATAAGTTCTATAATTCTATTTAAATGACATATAGGTACATGATGTGGTGATCATATATGTTGGCCCAGGACAATATGAGCAAATTGGAACTCTCCCAAACAACATGCAGGGCCTCCCTGGAGCTGTATTAAATATTCTCTTACCTATGTCATTTGTATGAGGGATTTAAAAAACCGTTGAAAATGCCAGGAAATTTCAAAGCCTATAATGTTAGAAGATAGTTCAAGTAATAACACTTGAGAAATTAATATTTAGATGACTGGTCCCTAGATAAGGACCTATTTATTTAGGAGAAGATAAGCTTTTTAGTCTAAATTATGATTTTCTGGGAGAGTAAACTAAAATAGTAAAGACAATTTGTTAAGTATCAATATTTTTCGGTGCCAACTCGATTTCAGCAGCTAATCACATGCCATATGCTGACCTGAAAAATGATAGATTAAGAGTTCATTTCTGTTTTTTAGTTAGAATTGAGGATGTAGAGAGCAGTAATATCATATGTATCCAAACTGCACACACTCTGTATGAAAGATAATGAATGGCAACAGGACTGGCTTCTTGAATTTCTTGAAGAAAGAAGAAAATGGAAGCTAGTGGCTGCCACACTGCATAGGGGTAGCTGTGGCAGCTCTTTATTGGCTGAGTTGCCTGAAGTCATTCCATAGATCCCTAACAACAAATGGTCACCAGAAACCATCACACTATTCCAGATTCACTGCTTCTTCAATGGGCTCTGGTGATGGAGTTGGCAGGTGTGGGATATTTTAGTGATAGTCTGCAGCATCATCAGCTCTAATGCCAGTGGGGCTTGAAGATGGGAAGGGAAACAGTATGATAGGGGGAAAAATCCCCATTCTATAGATAAGACTTAAAGGGTCACAGATGTCTGAGAGAAATTGGGGGCACAATATTCTGTTCACCAGATAAACCCCACCTGATGTCTAACAGGTTTACATTACTTCCTCCATGCCCTTACTGGATTATGGAAGTCCTCAGAGTGCAACAAATAACTGCATGGGTTCTTTTTGGTTTTGTTTTGTTTTTTATTTTATAAGGTTATCAGATGTCCCTCTGCACAGATTATGAAAACCTCTACCTCACATTTAATAAGGGCTTTACGCACTTGTGCCAGAGATCATTGTATTTACAAATTACACTACATTATGACTGCAATTAGAAAAATGAGTTCCATGAAGGAATGTGCACAAACTGGAACAATGGACTTAAAGAGTCTATTATGCCAAGCATGTGTGGCTTAGGCCTGTAATCATAGCTAGTCAGGAGGCTGAGATCAGAGGATTAAAGTTCAAAGTCAGCCCAACCAGGAACGTCCATGTGGCTCTTATCTCCAATTAACTACCAAAAAATCCAGAAGTAGAGCTATGGCAGAGGGCTAGCCTTGAGCAAAAGATGTTAAGGAATAGTGCTTAGGTCCTAAGTTCAAGCCCTAATACTGGCATTAAAAACAAACAACCAAAAGGGTATTTTAAGTAACAAAGAACACCCATGGCTTTAGAAAACAAATCTCACCGAGTAGAATATTTTAGTTACAGCCCAAAACAAGAGAGCCCATAAAGAACTTTTCAAAATACATATGCTTTATATCACCAGCTGCTTGGGAGCTTCCACAACAATATCTTCCTGGTCAAATATTTTGCTGAATGTTAATGAAATCAATGAAGTTAAGTGAATTTTTCTCAGGATAGCCTTTCATGATCTAAAATACACTCAGAGTTTGGAAAACAGGACAGAATATGAATTTTTCACAAGTATTATGTCACACAGTGCTTTGTTCAAGTAAGGAAAGCCCATGAAACTCACAATTGGGGGAATATGGAGAAAAACAATTTTTAAACAAACATTTTCCCTTACCTTCCCAGAACAACTTAGACTAATTACATACTGCCCAAACTTTGTAGAAATCAAAAACATTACTGTCAATCTAGATATTTAGAACAAACTTTAAGAATGCAAGCAAAAAGCCAGCACCAAGGCCTCATGACTATAATTCAGGAGGCTGAGATCTGAGAATCCTGGTTTCAAGTCAGCCCGTGACTCAATGAAATTGATATCACATGAAAGAGCTTGAGGAGCTGGGTGCTGGTAGCTCACACCTACAATCCTAGGTATCAGGAGGTTGATCTAGATTCAAAGTCAGCCAGGACAGAAAAGTCTGTGAGACTCTTATCTACAATTAACCAGCAAAAAGCAAGAGGTGGAGCTGTGGTTCAAGTGGTAGAGTGTTAACATGAGTGAAAATCTCAGGGACCACACCCAGGCCTGAGTCCAGACCTCAATACCAGCACACACACACAAAAAAAAAAAGATACGCAAAAAAAGAAAATTAATATATTGGACTGTATCAAATTTCAATTAATATTATATATTTATAATAATACATATAATTGAGTAAAAGATCACAGAGAAAGATATTTACAAAACTTGCAAAATGCTGGGCACTGGTGGCTCATGCCTGTAATCCTAGCTACTCAGGAGGCTGAGATCTGATGATCGCAGTTTCACTGTTCAAAGCCAGCCTGGGCAAGGAAAGTCTATGAGACTCTTATGTCCAATTAACCACCAGAAAACTGGAAGCAGCACTGTGGCTCAAGTGGTAGAGCACTAGCCTTGAGCTGAAGAGCTGAGGGGCAGCACCCAGGCCCACAGTTCAAGCCTCATGACCACCAAAAAAAAAAACCTTGCAAAAGTTTTGTGCAGTTTAAAAGAGCAATTGGTATAGAAATGCAAAGAGGAAGGCTCTAGAGACACTTGTAGTGTGGACTTGAGTATTCCCATAGTTATGGTTAGTTAATGCAACCTTTTGAGCTGCTGGTGGTGGTACCTGGGTTTGAACTCAGGGCTGTGCTTGCTAGGCAGGTGTTCTACTACTTGACCCACATTTCAGCCTGTTTTTTACTTTTAGCTATTTTTCAGATTAACTTTTTTTTGTTAACTTTTGCCTAAGCCTCTACATAACTGGAATTACAATGGGAAGTGCCACCTCACTTCTCTTGTTGATTGAGATGAGAGTCTTGCTAACTTTTCATATTCCCAAGGACTGGGATTACAGGCATGAGTGCTCACATTCGATTAAGTTCTAAATTCTTTATTAGTGTGTTACATTTCCTTAAAAGTTTTTAAATGTAATTAAATCATTTTAAATAAAAATACCCAGAGCAGACACCAGTGGTTCATGCTTGTAACCTTAGCTACTCAGAAGGCTGGGATCTAAGAATTGCAGTTCGAAGTCAGTAGGAAAGTCTGTGAGACTCTGATCTCCAATTAACCACACAGATAGCCAGAAGTGGAGCTGTGATTCAAGTGGTAGAGCACTAGCCTTGAGCAAAATGAAGTTCAGGGCACAGAACACAGGGCCTAAATTCAAGCCCCAGAACAAGCACAAAAAGATAAAATGCAGAAGTGGCGCTGTAGCTCAAGTGGTAGAGCGCTAGCCTTGAGCTGAAGAGCTGAGGGACAGCTCTCAGGCCCAGAGTTTAAGCCCCACAACCGACAAAAAAAAAAAGAAAAGAAAAGATAAAATGCAAATACAAATACTTAGCAGTAGTAACAAATTATTCCTAAACTATTTTCTAAAGTTTCAGTTTAATCCCAGACAGAAGAGAGGCTTTCAAGGACAGCAAAAAAGAAATCAAGAAATGCATAAAATGTTGTGATTTCAGTGGTCAAACAAAAGCTTTGTTACTAACTGTGGTTATTTGTACTTCTGAAAAATTAATAAGGATCAGCACTAGCAGAACCATTCAGGACTTAAGTAATTTTCAATATTACATTTCATTTTTTATTAACATATCCCAAATGTACACAATGAGGTTGAGAGTGATATTTAAATACACCCAAACTGTGTATTAATTAAATCCAGCCTCCCTTTATCCATGTCCCCACCACCACCTTTTCCAACCTATAAGAAGCACCTCTACACTGGATGGATTTTTTTTTGTTAGGTTAGTAGTTAAGTAGCTTAGGAGAGATGCAGTAATTTAAATGATCAGACAAGAATCTGGTTGTAGAATTCAGTCCCTTGTTGAGATAGAACAGAATTGATTATTTGAAGTCTCTACCAGGGAACAAAAAGTTTCTTCCTTGGATTTAGAAAAAAAGTCAGAAATTACTACTCAGCTGGGCAGGCAAAACTGACAGGTAAAGAAAATAAGATCAAGGTCAGATTGGTGGAGGCAAAATTAGGAAAACATCTCTTGTCTATTAGTGCAGGCCATGAATAGATGACTTCTTCGCCTATTTGCTAGGAAATCTTTCTTTTTTAACCTAGGAATATTAAAAAAAAGAGACTTTCTCTTCAAACAAGTGGTATTTTTTAAGGCTGCTGCCTTTATACTTCATTCTCATAGCCATCATTTGTAGCTTTATAAATGCAATAAATGTTATTACTTAGAAAGAAACCCCACTGCTTCCTTTTCAAGTTCACTTTCCAGAAGGCAGTGTGTAATATAATTCCTAAGTAAAGATATACTTAGGGAAAAGTACCAGCTATCCAATAAGCATATTTTTATCGTTTATATTCTGGGACACGTTTCCAAATTGCATAAGGAAATCTGCATTAACAATTCCATTTCAATTCTCCATTTATTTTTATTTCTGCAATGTCAATCACCTGATAACCACGGGTGCAAACAGCCCACAGACAGTGCAGGGCTGATAAAGAGGCAAAGTATCAGACATTGTGCCATCTCACTCAACAATGGAGCCATTAAGGCAGGGTGGTGATGATAGAAAAAAATCTAAGATGGGCCACCTCCTACTCTCTTCTCTCTCCCCCCTTTCCACTTTCCTTCACTAGTAGAGGACTGGTAAGAAGGCTTCCCATCTGTTCAATGCACAGCACACAAGATACATGACAGCAATCTCTCCTAGCATCCCTACCAGATAGGAATGGACTGCCCCAGCTTATCAATGCAAACACTGAGACTCAAAGCAATGAAAAGACTTGCCCTTGAGTAAAGTTACAGCATTTCCAACAAGTGATAAAACTCACATCCCAGTCCTCTCTGACCTGGAAGTGATAGTTATTCTCCTGAACTCTGTCCTTTCAGTTATTCGATTCAAAGTCTGGTCAGACTCCACCCTCTTTGTGATCATTCACACTGAATTGATCAACAAATCTGTTGCTGCGACTTTTAGAAGTACTCAAAATCCAGCCAGCTCCCAGCACCTTGCTACCACCACCCTGGTGCATGTCATTACTCTCTCTCCTGATGATTGTGAGCCAAACATCTCTCTGGTCCTTTCTCACCACCCCAAGTCTATTTTAAATACAATCATAGGAATATTGTTCTAATCTAAGTCAGGCTACATCTCTCCTCTCCTGAAGACTCTCTGAGGACTTTCTAAAAATCAAAGAAACTTACAGGCCATGCCTCATGTACACACACACACACACACACACACACACACACACACACATACCACCTTCAATTCACTCTTCCATTATCTTTCTTTCACTTTATACTCCCACTTTGAAATGCCAGGCTGGCTCAAACTAAAATCATGGTGTTAGCTGTCCCTCTGCCTGGAACATTCTTCTTACCTTCACATGATTCCCTCACTCTTCAAAATTATGTTAAAGTATCTCTTTCTCAGTGAGGTCTTTACTGACGTGATAGCAACCCTTCTAACCACAGCCACAATCTCCCTTATCCTGATATGCCTGATGCATATTGTTTGTTGTCTGTTTCTCCAACACATGCACAAAGGGCATTTGTTGTTCACGAGTGTAAAGTCTAAACAAGCACAGGCGCATTGTAAATGGTCCATGAATATCTATTGTTAACCTACGTACTGCCACAAAGCCTTCTACTACTTCACTGATGTTTCTGAAACTTTTAAAATACTGATGGGTTATAGTAGGGCTCTTTGAGAACCTAACAAAAGCTATGAACTCTCTCTCTCCCAGGAAAACATGCAAATGTACATCCAAAGAAATCCTAATTTGTTTCAGTAGTTCTGTGAACTCCCTAAGGACTATCCATAGATATCTAAACCCATAGGGATATGTAGAGTGCTAGGTGGCTATGGGCCCCATGACTGGGTTGGCAGTTTTTATATTGTAGAGTGAGCTCACAAAGCAGCAAGTGTCCCATATAATAGTAAACACTAGAGAATTAATGGAAATGGAGGAGGTTCAAAATAAATCAGCATTAGACCAAATTCAGTTGTTAGGTGGGAAGACCACACCAGGGTCTTCCAGCCCCACCAAATTCTGCCATGCATTAAAGTTAGAGCAGAAAGCAGGAGCTAGCCCCCAAAACGGTAGGAGAAAGGCCCCTATACTTATGAACTTGGGGTAAAAGTGCTGAGTGAAAAGACCATTTCCAAGAAGAGGCAATTGGAAATGCGAGAAAATTCCAGTGGCTAGGAAGTCATTCCAGTTGTTCATTCATTTGTATGTGGGTATGACTATTTCAAAAACCTCCTTAAAAAAAAAGAAGAAGAAAAGGAAATGTTTAAAGCCTTTCTGTTTCTCTTTAGAAGGAAAAAATACCTCTACAAATATATAATCAAAATCACTCAGAATTATAAAGTACTAAGAAATGGAAAACACAGTTGTTAGAACACAAAAGATGTTTTAGAGAAAATGAATGGTCTCGATTTCTTTGCAATGAAATATTAAAAGTGTAGACCATTAATTGAAAAATCACCATGCTGAACAGGATAATTCCACTTGGAACATTTGGTCTTTTGTGTTCCATTTGATTTTGTGCAACTAAAAGGAAGCTTACGTATATAATACAAGAAGCAGAGATGCGATGAGCGAAGGTGACATTGCAGGAAAAGAGAAGCAAATAGATTGTTCCTGGTGAGCCAGCACCACTGTTTTTTTTTTTTGTTTTTTTTTTTTTGGGTCCGGTCGTGGGGCCTGAACTCTGGGCGTGAGCGCTGTCCCTCAGCTCTTCAGCTCAAGGCTAGCGCTCTACCACTTGAGCCACAGCGCCACTTCCGGCTTTTTTCTTTTTGCTTATGTGGTGCTGAGGAATCGAACCCAGGGCCTCATGCATGCAAGGCAAGCACTCTACCACTGAGCCACCTTCCCAGCCCAAGCACCACTGTTGTAAGAGCAGAACAGTGAAGTTTAACTTAATCATGGCTTTGAAGGTCTGTGGAAATAGCCAGTGTGAACACTGGAGAAATCTGCCAATACTGAGAGAACAGCATTATGAAGTTCCAGTAAAGCCCTTCACATGAGAAGAAAATGCCCAGTGCAAGAAACATAGAAAAGTCTGCTCCCTTGAAGAAAAAAAAAAAAGAGTTGACCTGGGCATAGTGGCTCATGTCTGCAATTTCTAGCTTTTAGGAAGCAGAGATCAGGGGATCATGGTTGAGCTCATCCCAGGCATAAAAGTCCAAGAAACAACATCTCACTCTATATCTGGGCTCAATGGCCTATGCCTGTCAATCTACAGGGGGGAAGCACACTGGCAGGTTGCAATGGTACATGTTTGCCATCCCTACAATGCAGAGAAACACAAGTAGAAGGATCAGAGCCCAGGTGGCCTAGGCATAAAGTGAGACCTACTTCAAAAATAACCAATGTAACAGGGTAATGGTGGCTCACAGTGTAATTCTAGCCATTCAAGAGGCTGAGATCTAAGGACTGAGTTTCAAAGTTAGCTTAAGTAGAAAAGCCTGTGAGACGCTTACCACCAATTAACCAGCAAAAGGCCAGAAGTAGGGCTGTGGCTCAAGTTGCAGAGCACCACCCGTGAGCCAAATGAGAACACAAGGCCCTAAGCTCAAACCCCAATATCTGCACAAAATAAAATGAAAAAAGTGGCTGAAGGTGTGTTTTAAGTGGTAGAGAACCTACCCAGCAGAAGACCTTGAGTTCAAACCCCAATACCACTAACAAAGAAAAGGGAAAGCAATCATTAGAATTCCTCAAACACTGCAAATATTGTTAGAGTTAGTGCTGCCCAGGGAATGGTAACAGTGTGTGCATTCTTCCCAGAGCCAGAAGTGCTCTATGTTTTTCAACCTATGTTGAAAAACCTATTTTGAAAAGCTTCCCACACACTGAAGAGAAATTGTATGTGTGAGTTTGTTGCTTCTCTAAGGAGGTGACTGGCAGAGTCCTCTGACCCCAGTGAATAGTCCTAAATTCTTTCCTCCTTATATTGCTGACTCCGAATACCTCTTTGTTAGGACAAGGACACCGTGTCCTTAAGAACTATTCAAGTCTACATGGGATTTTCATGCCCATGACCTGAAAGCCTATTTTTGAGGTATTCACACAACCTCAAATATAAACAAGTCAGGGAACTTCCTTAGTGTTCTATGTCCATGAATTCTGCTTCTAGCTCCAGACCTAGAGCCATAATAAAATCAGACAAAGAGAAGATTCTTTGCAGATATCACACACTGTCTGTTAAGACAGTTCACAGCCACTGGGGGATTGTTTGCTTCAGGTCAGATTGTCAGTCTCCAGATTGCTCTGTTCACCAACACTAAACAAATAAGCAGTCAAGACATTAAAAGCATCTTTAAGAGAAAATTTTACATGTTTTGGAACTTTTAAAAGATCCACTGTAGCTATCCTAACCCCAAACCTCTCCTTTCTCTCTGTGTCCTCATGGATTGAGAATGCAAAGTTGCTTTTTGTCTTTTGTTTTTGTTGTCTTTTTTAATTTTTATATTATTATTGTTATGATACAGGTGATGTCTCAATTTAAAAAGTCATGTAATGAGTACATTTCTTTTTGAACAATGTCACCCCTTCCTTCACTCTCTCCTAGTTGTTTATTTCCAGTTTTATATTTTTTGAGTTTATTTAAACACAATCACTTCCTGTGTTTTTTTTTTTCTTTCTCCTATCCCCAACCATTCAGTCTCTGCTTAAAACTCACTTGGCATAGCCCCTTTGATGTACTGAGCTGAAATCTAGCCCTCTTTTCCAGATAATACAGTATACAGCAGGTACTCTAAATCAAGACTAGGTAAAAGTAACAATGTTACTAAAGCAACATGAGATTTATACTATACAATGTCAAATATAAGTGTATAGGTAGATATAATGCTTACTTCAAGGTTCCTTTTAATTTTCATTATTATAATTATAGCATTCAGTCTTCTGCAAGTGTAGTACCATTTGAAGTTTGCCATTACTTTGGATTGTAATTCAAAATGGTTTTGAATTCTGGGAAGACCTGAGCTGGTTCCCACAGATTCTCAACACACCAGGATACAGAATGATTAACCTAACCCTGGTAGCACATTAGAATTGTTGATGGAGGAGGGCATAAAAACATCCTGGTGCTTGCATGTCACCTCAGATCATGTTAATCCACAAATCAGAATTTCCAGAACTGGGGAATTACAGGAAACTCCCTGTAAAGCTCGAATATACAGCCAGAATTAAGAGCTAACCCTAAGTCAGTGATTCTCAGACAGTACAATGACTACGAATGTGTAATGATTACCTCTGAGACAGAGCTGGTCATTCCAGACCTATAGAGATTCAGATATCTAAGATTTGGGGTGGAAACCAAAGATCTGCATCCTTAACAAACTCCAGGTATTTCTGACATGGCAGTCCATTGATATACTTTGAAATGTGGCTTATGAAAACCTTCCACTAGGTCTCAAAGTGTGTTCTCTAAGCTATCAGCATTGTCATTTACCTGGCAAATGTAAGAAACACAATTCTCAGCCCTCCACCCCAGACCTATGAACATGGACTACTGAGGGCCCGGCAACCAGTGTTTGCTCAGGTCCCGCTCATGATGCTGTTATTCACTCAACTTGAGTTTTGCCTTTAATGTCTAAATTTTTCTGGTAAAAAGTCACAGTAAAGTGGCTATTGGGTCCCATTGGCATAATTTGGGTTCCCCTCACGTCCTATAAGGGTGAGTGACCTTTAGAAGTAAACTGAACATTTTTGATTGCTTATCCTGAATCCTAGGTCTTGTTGTCCCTTGCTGCCTACTACCTGCAACTTGTGCACAAGTGCTGGCCTTATACAATTAAGAAAAATTAACCCAGACCAAGATATTATGAGCACAGTGTTCAGAGGCCTTCCCTGGGATTAATACCAGTGCACAGTGAAACTGTTTTGCACATACTGTACATTTCTGAACAATTTGAAGGTAGAAGGATGAAAGTATCTTTTATTACTAAAATATCAATTAAAAGAAATTGAAAAGGGGCTAGGAAGGTGGCTCAGTGGTAGAGCACTTGCCTTGCATGCCTGAGGCCCTGGGTTTAATTCCTCAGCACCATATTAGCAAAAAGAAAAAAGCCTGATGTAGTGCTGTGGCTCAAGTGGTAGAGCGCTAGCCTTGTGCTGAAGAGCTGAGGGACAGCCCCCAGGCCCAGAGTTCAGGCACCATGACTGGAACCCCCACCAAAAAAAAGGAAAGAAATTGAAAAATCCTAATGTCATTCTTTACTGAGCTAGAGAAAACAATCCCAAAGTTGATACACAACTACAAAAGACCAAATAGCCAAAGCAAAGCTGGGCAAAAAAACAAACAAACAATGCTGAAGTAATCACAAGTTATACCTCAAACCTTCTGACATAACTATAATAATAAGAATAGCTTGGTACTAACATGAAAACAGGCCTGAAGACTATTGGGGTAGATGGAAAGACCTAGAAATAAACTCAAATACCTACAGTCATTTGATATTTGATACGGGAGCCAAAAAATATATGTTGGACAAAAGACAGTGTCTTCAACAAATGGTGTTAGGAAAACATCCATATGTAGAAGACTGAAATTGGATCCCCATCTGTCAAGTTGCACTAATACCAACTCAAATGGATCAAAGGCTTCAAGATCAGAAACCTTGAAACTATCATGAGAAGTTGGAGAATTATTAGAACTTAATTGGCATAGGCAGGAACTTTCCAAGTAGAGTTCCAGAGACTCAGAAAATAGAAGGAAGACTCAATAAATGGAATTGTATCAAACTAAAAAGTTTCTACACTGCAAAGGGCAATAACTCAATAAATGGGCAAAGAAGCTAAATAGAGGCTTCTCAGAAGAAATAAGAATACTTGACATCCCTGGCCATAAAGGCAATTCAAATCAAAACAACACTAAGATTCTATCTCATCCCAGTAAAATTGTTCATCACCAAGAATTTGAATAATAACTAATAAATTACCTCAAGAAAGTTTCAAGATACAAAATCAACTTGCAAATAAAAAGCATTCCTTATGTCACTAGAGAATTGTCTGAAATAGAAAGCAAGGAAACAATCCCATTTATAACAGCTATTAAAAATTTCAACATAAGAATAAATTCAACCAAGAAACAATGAAAGACCTCTACAATTAAAATGATAAAAACCTTAAAAGAAAGTTAAAAAAAATAGAAAAATGTTTCATGTTCTGGGATTGGAAAAATCAACACTATTAAGATATTCATGATACACAACAATTTTCAGATTCAGTAAAAACTCCCTTAAAACACCAATGGAATGCTTCATAGGACCAGAAAAAGCAATCCTAAAATTTATATGAAACCACACACACACACACAACAACAACAACAACAGCAACAACAAAGAAAACTGGATATCAAAGCCAATTGGGACAAAAGGAACAAAGCAGAGTGGCATTATACTACCTGACTTCAAGTCATACCATAAAGTTGTAGTAAACAAAACAGTGTGTCATTGGTTCCTAAAACAGATGTAGACCAATGGAGCAGAATAGAGGGCCTAGAAGTGAATATACATCCAATAAATCTTTGACAAAGATATTAACAATACATTTTGGAGAAAGACACAATGCAATACATGTTGAAAAAATTGAATACAGGCAGACAGAAACTAGACCTAATCTCTCAGCAGCTATAAAGATGAATTCAAAATAGATTTAAGACATACATAAAACCTAAAATGAGGAAATTACTAAAAGAAAGCAAGGCACTGGTGGCTCACATCTGTAATCTTAACTACTCAGAAGGCTGAACTTTGAGAATTGTGGTTTGGAACCAGCCTGGGCATAAGTCTGTGAGACTATTATCTCCAATTAATCACCAAAAAGTGGGAGGTAAAGCTATGGTTGGAGTAGTAGAGAGAGCACTAGTCTTGAGCACAAAAGCTCAGGGACAGCACCGAGACTCTGAGTTCAGGCCCCAGAACCAGCACACACAAGCTGGGGAGGGAAAATATTCCAGGATATTAGAGTAGGCAAAAATGTTTTGGACAACCCCAAGATAAGTATTCAAATGTTTTTTCAGTTTTTTTTCCTTTCATGCAATTGTTTCTATCATATTTATAATGTGATTTCTATGTTGCTTTGTATGTCCCTCCCCCACGGTATAACCCAAACTTTCACTGTTTTTGATGTTGGTATAATTTGTGGAGGGGAAGGAAAAAAACCAAATCGTTTAACTAGGGATACAGGTGGACCTATTGCAACAATGAGATGTACAAGTTGTTATATGTCGAAAAACAAACTTAACAACTTTGGTGGGGGGTGGGGGGAGGATGGGGTGGGGAAAAGGGAAGAGTATGGGAAGGGATGGGAAGGGGAAACAACGAGGAGGCTACAATGCTTGATAAGAAATGTACTCGTTATCTTGCCCATGTAATTGTAATTCCTCTGTATGGTATTCTCACAATAAAAAATAAATAAATAAATAAATAATTTTTAAAAGGATAATAAAAAAGAATAATTGTAAATACTTCATGAAAATGTGTTTCTAGAGCATTTTATTTTAAAGTTATTTAAATAATTAAAATTATACTTATAGCATTCAATTAAAAAAAGACACTAAAAGCACAGAAAATAGACAAGCAGGATTATATAACACGATGCTGTGCACAGTGGAGAAAATACCAAGACAGTAAGGAGGAATCCTACATAATGACTGAAAACATTTGCAAAGCGTATGCTATCAAGAACATATAAGGAACTCCAAAAAACCCAAAAGAATAAAAGGTGAAATAACTTGCTTTGCAATGGATAATAGATCTAAACAGATATTTCTCAAAAGAAGACATGCAAATAGCCAATAGGTACATGAAAAAACACTTAACATCATCAATCAAAGCCACAATGAGCTCTCACCTCACCCTAGTAAGATTAGAGATTTTTAAAAAAGTATCAGTGAGTATATGCAGAAATGTGTAGAAATGTAAATGAGTGCAGCCATTATGAAAATCAGCACAAAAGTTTTGCAAAAATATAAAAATAGAACTTCCACATAATCCAGCAATTCTACTAGGTATATATAGAAAGTAAATGAAAATAATATGTGAAACATACATCTCTACTTCTATGTCCATTACAGAACTATTTTATAATAGCCAAGAAATTGAAACAATACAAGTGTCCATCAAATGATAAAGAAAATGTGATACAAATGCATAAAACAGCCACAGAAAGAATGGAAACCTGTCATTTGTGACAACATGAATGAAACTGGAGATCATTAGGTTAAATGAAATAAGCCAGGCACAAAACTATTAAGTACTGCATGACCTGAAATCTAAAGCTGTTGATCTCATGGAAGCTGAGAATAGAATGGTGATTGCTGGAGGTCTGGGACAGTAGAAGAGACAGAGGGAAAGGTCCATCAATGATAATTGTTGCTCTTGAACAGGAGCCAGAAGTTGCAGGGTACTATTGCACAATATAATGACTACAGATGTACCAAATCTTTCAAAAACCTAGAGAAATGGAATTTGAAAGTTTTCACCATGAAAAAAACAAAAGAAAACTGATGAGGATGTAAGTCTGTTTAAGCCAATTTAAACATTAAACAACGTGCACATGAATCAAACACTGCACGGCACCCACACCAATGTGCACAACTTTTATAGTTTTGTGTGTAAGTATAAAGTAAGATAAAATAACTGACACTTAAACAAATAGGAAATAATCAGTTACTCAAATGGGTCTTTTGTGCACTAAGATATGACTTAGAGCAAACATTTTTGTTATTATCCTTCCATTTATCTAAGTCTCTAAATAAAGGCAAGATTCACTCATTCATCCAACAAAAGACAGTTTTTGAGAATGCTTGCTTAAATAGAGTCTCCTGTGAGCTTCTGAGAAGAGACTTTCTTCCTCTCCATTTACTCCAGTCCAAATAAGGCAAATCTAGCTGGGCACCAGTAGCTCAGGCCTATAATCCTAGCTATGGACATCTGACAATCACAGCTCATAGCCAGCCCAGGCAGGAAAATCTGTGAAACTGTTACCTTCAGTTTACCACCAAAAAAAAAAAAAAAAAGCCAAATTAGAGCCGTGGCTCAAATAGTAGAGTGCTAACCTTGAGCTCAAGCTCCAAACTGGCTTTAAAAAAAAAAAAAAAAAAAAAAAACAAGATCTCACTACAGACCCTTGTTTCTAACAGACCATGAAAAGTGAAAGAGATAATAATCCTTTTGTACAACAGTTCAAAGATAATAAAAATAAATATATTTCAAAACAGGTAAGGACTAATAAGAGAGACTTGTAAAACATGGCTTTCTTAATAAAAGTCAAAAACATCTCCTTTAGGACAATAGAAATAAAGACAACTATATAAAAATGAGAAATAAAAATCATATTTTAGCTCATCTATAATTAATAGAATTAAGAGGAAAAATTCTTAAATGACTTTCTTGTAATCTTGAAAATTAACAAGTATGGGTTGGGAAGGTGGCTCAGTGGTAGAACACTTGCCTTGCGTGCTCAAGGCCCTGAGTTCGATTCCTCAGCACCACATAAGAAAAAAGAAAAAAAATACAAAAGTGGCACTGTGGCTCAAGTGGTAGAGCGCTAGCCTTGAGCTGAAGAGCTGAGGGACAGCGCCCAGGCCCAGAGTTCAGGCTCCACGACCGGACCCAAAAAAAAAAAAAAATTAACAAGTCAAATTAAAAGCCAAACATCACATTATCTGACCTTTTCCACTTGACTCATACTAGATATTCCAAATAAGGGAAACCATGGGACCTATGTTTCTTTGGGCCTGGCTTACTTCACTTAATATAATTTTTTCCAAGTCTTTCCATTTCCTAACAAATGGGACAATGTCATTCTTTCTGATGGAGGCATAGAATTCCATTGTGTATATATACCACATTTTCTTGATCCATTCATCTACTGAGGGGCATCTGGGTTGGTTCCATATCTTAGCTATGGTAAATAATGCTGCAATAAATCTAGTTGTGCTGGTAGCTTTAGTGTGGTCTTGTTTGTAAACATTTGGGTAAATGCCCAAAAGTGGGATTGCTGGGTCATAGGGGAGCTCTATGTGAAGTCTTTTGAGGAACCTCCATACTGCTTTTCAAAGTGGTTGAACAAGTTTACACTCCCACCAACAATGAAGTAAGGTTCGTTCTGTCCACATCCCCTCCAGCATCTGTTGTTGTTAGAGTTATTGATTATAGCCATTCTAACTGGGGTGAGGTGGTATCTCAATGTTGTTTTGATTTGCATTTCTTTTGGGGGAGGATTGGGGGGGGGGGAAGGGGGAAGTAGGGAAGTGATGTGAAGGGTAAACAAAGGAGGAGGCTGCAATGCTTGGTAAGGAATGTACGCATTATCCTGCCCATGTGATTGTAGCCCCTCTGTACAGTATGTTCACAAAAAAAATAAAATTAAATTAAAAAAAAATTAAAAGCCAAGCAATTTTCAGCGAGGGCAAAGAAGAAAAGGTATAATCTTTAAATGAATATTACAAAATTAAATATTAATATTTAGGTATAAATTTTAATTCATCTATAAATGTAGTATAACACTAATACTATAATGTGCAATTTCTGTGCTAATTTGAGAAGGAGCATCAGTTACTACACACAGTGGCTCAAGTTTGTAATTCAAGCTACTTGGGGAAGTGGTGCTGTGGCTCAAGTGGTAGAGCGCTCACCTTGAGCTGAAGAGCACAAGGACAGCACCCAAGCCCAGAGTTCAAGCCCCACGACCGACAAAAAAAAAAAAAAACAGAAAGCTACTTGGAAAATGGAGACAATTGGCAAAACATGGTTTCAGGCCTGGACATAAAAGTTCATGAGATTCTGTCTCAATCAGTGGTTCAGTGTCTGAGTGTAGGGGCAAGCATTTGTCACAGGGGTACAGTGATGCATGCCTATTGTGCCAGAGAAAAGGGAAACACAAACAGGAAGATCTAGTCCAAGCCAGCCCAGCCATAAAGCAACCAGAACAGAAGAGGAGAGACGGCTATAGATCAAAAAGTTCCCATTCCACACTTATTGAACCAGAACTTCTGATGTCCTTAACCTAACTCTTGAGAACACCAACTTCAATATACAATAAATAATATATACATATTTTAAATAAATTATTTTTAAATATTTTAAACACTGATACTTCATAAATATTCACTAAAAGGAAAGCACCAGAAATCTTATCCTTTATACTTTCATTATATGGATAATTTTTTAATGTTTACATTATCAACACATTCCTCATGCTGGTATTGTCATTGATTAAAAGGTAGAAATCCTAGGCTGAGAAAGATTAAGAAATGCTCTGGAGTCACCTAGTTGGAAAGTAGATAAATAGGTTTTTTGCTTTTTGTTTTTTGGTTGTAGAGCCTGAACTCTGGGCCTGTGCACTCAGCTCTTCAGCACAAGGTTTCAGCTCAAGTGCACTACCACTTGAGCCACAGTGCCACTTTCGGCTTTTTTTGTTTATGTGGTGCTGAGAAATCGAACCCAGGGCCTCATACATGCAAGGCAAGCGCTCTATCACTGAGCCACCTTCTTAGCCCCAGATAAATAGGTTTTTGAACCAAGGCATCTCATTACAAGTCCAAGGCACTGTGTGTGTGTGTGTGTGTGTGTGTGTGTGTGTGTGTGTGTGTATGTGTCTGTCTGTCTGTCTGTCTGTCTGTCTATCTGTCTTGTCTGTCTGTCCTGGAGCTTGAACTCAGGGCCTAGGCACTGTTCTTGAGGTTTCGTGCTCAAGACTAATCCTCTACCATTTGAGCTACCGCTCCACTTCTGGCCTTTTTGTTTGTTTGTTTCTTGGTGGTAAAAGTCTCATGTACTCTCCTGCTGGAGGCTGGCTTCAAACCCTGATCCTCAGATCTTAGCCTACTGTGTAGCCAGATTACAGGGTGTGAGCCACTGGCACCCAACTCCCATGGAATTGTGTGTGTGTGTGTGTGTGTGTGTGTGTGTGTGTGTGTGTGTGTGTGTGTGTGTGTGAAAATACTATACAGAGGAGTTACAATTATATGGGCAAGATAATGAGTACATTTCTTATCAAGCATTGTTGCCTCCTCCTTTGTTTCCCCTTCCCATCCCTTCCCCTCTCTACCCTCCACCCCCCACGCCCCTCTACCACCACCACCCCCATCACCCACCCTGCCAAAGTTGTAAAGTTCGTTTTTCAACATAACATCTTGTACATCTCATTGTTGTAATGGGTCCATCTGTAACCCTATTTAAACAGTTTGTTTTTTCTCTTCCCCTCCACAAATTATATCAACATTAAATACAGTGAAAGCAGGGCTTATACCTTGGGGAAGGTACATACAAAGCAACAAAGAAATCATCTTATAAATACGTTAGAAACAATTGCAAGAAAGAAAAAAACCACTTGTGTCCTAATCTTGGGGTTCATTTCGGCTAACATCATCTTATCTGACTTTTCTGCTTGTCTCAGACATATACTAGTTATTGCAAATAAGGGAAACCATGGAACCTTTGTTTCTTTGGGCCTGGCTTACTTCACTTAATATAATTTTTTTCCAAGTCTTTCCATTTCCTAACAAATGGGGCAATGTCATTCTTTCTGATGGAGGCATAGAATTCCATTGTGTATATATACCACATTTTCTTGATCCATTCATCTGAGGGACATCTGGGTTGGTTCCATATCTTAGCTATGTTAAATAATGCTGCAATAAACATAGTCGTGCTGGTAGCTTTAGTGTGGTCTTGTTTGTGATCATTTGGGTAAATGTCTAAAAGTGGGATTGCTGGGTCATAGGGGAGCTCTATGTAGAGTCTTTTGAGGAACTTCCATACTGCTTTCCAAAGTAGTTGAACAAGTTTACACTCCCACCAACAATGCAGTAAGGTTCCCTTCTGTCCACATCCCCTCCAGCATCTGTTGTTATTAGAGTTCTTGATTATAGCCATTCTAACTGGGGTGAAGTGGTATCTCAATGTTGTTTTGATTGCATTTCTTTTATGGCTAGAGACCTTGAGCATTTCTTCATGTGTCTATTGGCCATGCTTCTTTCCTCTTCAGAGAAGTTTCTCTTTAAGTCTTTAGCCCACTTATTTATTGAGCAGTTGTTTCTTTGAGGATTTGTTGTTTGGGGGATTTAATTTTTTGAGTTACAGGTATATTTTAGATATGAGACCCTTGTCCGTTGTATGACTAGTGAAGACCTTCTCCCAATCCTCCCACGGAATTTTTTTTATTGTAAAATATAGTCCCCATCAAGAGAAAAGCAGTACACAAGTGAGAGATAGGGAAAGGAAGCCTTCTCTGATACCACTCTCCCTTTCTGGCTCCCTTAGAAGAATTTTAACAAATATCTAAAGACCACATTGCCTCTATAGATTATGAATGTATTTCATTCTTCATTCATTTTTCTTTTTAATTTCCCAGTGCCCTGCTTATTAATCTAACAGAGTAAAATTTCACAGGAATGTATGCTTTGAATCATATCTTTATGAGAACAATTTGCCACAAAAGTTAGGACTATGTCACCTGGCATAGTAAATATTTAAATGTCGTATTCTTAAAGATATGAGAAATAAACCAAGAGCTCCACAATTTGAATGTTCATTTTAAGCACCTGCGAAGCTCATTAAAAACAGAAATTCCAAGACCTCTCTTCATATGTACTGAAACTGAACCTCTAATGTCCTTGAACTAGGTTTTTACCAACTACTGCTATGACAACAGTGGAAATACACAAAGCAATTTTTTATAGTAAGCTGTCGGTCCTCAAATTTTGTTTATGTGTTCAAATTAAGAGACAAACACAGTTTCAAAGATTCAATACAGCTGCTGTGGGACTGTACCACCAGCCAGCAGCTGATGAGTTTGTATTACCCCTAGGGCTAAGAGAGGGTACAGTGTTTCCCATCACTCCCTGCCCCTGTGCACAGCCACTATTGGATCCATGCCACCACCTAGAAAAGGGCAGATACTGCATTCTCCCCACCACTGTTGGAGCTGTCAGGGTTAGAATCCATTGAAGGCAAGAGCACTCAGCAGTACTTTTTGAAACATCCAGTGCCACCAATAATAGTTGGAGTAAGCATACAAAAGGCACCCTACTGTCACTGTGTGCATATTACACCCAGGGAGCCACACTGTATCCACCCCATGACTTTTAGAACTAGTAGTTATCTCTAACTCTAGAATGGCACACACACTATACCCAGACATTGATTACTGACAAAGAAGCTACAGTGAGATACACTAAATCCAATGTTGCAGGATATCTATATATCTACATGTCACCATATCTACATGTCATTTAGTAAAAGTGACAGAGATAAATGAGTTGCCAGATATACAAAGTTCAAGACGTAGGAACAACAAAAATATGATACATCCAAAAGATCATAGTAACTCTAGCTACAAATCCCAAATAAGAACTATACTGAAGAAATGTCTAATAATTTAAAAGAATAATCTCAATAAATAATATAATCTAAGTAATAAGTAATTTCAATAAATCACAATGAGATTCAAGAGAATACAGATAGTTGGATTAATTAATATAATAAGAAGTGAATGAGGAATTCTACAAAAAGATAAAGATCTTGAAAAGAAACCAAACAATAGTCTTGGATCTCAGTCAAATGTAATTGCAAATCTCATCACAGATGAGATCAGAGAAAACAGAATAGCTGAACCTAGCCATAGGGGTTTGTTTGTTTGTTTGTTTTTTAATTAAGTAGTTGTACAAAGGTGTTTCAATTCTAGAAGTCAGCTTATGGGTACAATGCATCTTGACCAATGTCATCCCTTCCATCATTCTCCCCCAAACATAAGTTTTGGCAATAAGAAAAAAAATCATAAGGAATAAAGATAGATTCTGATGCCTTTAGTACATGATTAAATTGACAAATATTTGCATTTGGCGGATAGCTGTGGTGAAAGGAAGAAACAGAAAAGTTAATTTTTGAAATAATAGCTGAAAAAGTTCCCCCAATATTGGGAGGAAATGTGGACATCTAGGAGTCCCATAGAATTCCAAGTGTACATAGCCAGAAAAGTTCTCACCATGGCATATCATAGTCAAACTGCCAAGAGTACAAGACAGAGAGAAATCTATAAAACTGAGAGAAAATCTCTGAATTCTACTTAAGCAAATCCCTATTTGACTAACCCAGATTTCTCAGCAGAAACCCCACAAACCAGGAAGGAATGGATTTGTATATTCTAACTTCCAGAGTAAAACAATTCTCAACCCAAAATATTATACTAGCAAAGTTATCTCCCAAAAGTAACAAAAAGCAAAGACTTTTCAAGACAACCAAAACTTGAAGAAAATCATCACCAACCAGTCTGGAGTTATAAAAACTGTTTATAAGAGCCCTACAGTGGGAAGAAAAGACAAGACATGGAAAAATATAATAGTCCATGTAAATAAAAGCCAAAAATCAACAAAAGTAGTATTCTTACATCAGACAAAACAGACTTAAAAGTAAAAAATAGATTAAAAAACACTTTTTAAAAGTCCAAAAGAAGAAATAACAATTATAAATGAATAAACGTCATTAGTTCTAATGAGAGAGATTGGATCAAATGTAATAATGGTAGGAGATTTCAGAATTCCACTTTTATTAGTAGACAGGTGGTCATACTAACAAAAAACAATCAATAAAGTAACATCAGCATTAAGCTCTGTTATTGATCAAATGGACATTCATGGAAACTTCATTGAACATTTGAAGAATATAATCTTTTCATTTGCACCTAGAACATTCTCCAAAATAAACAATATGTTAACCTACAAATGAGTCTCAACAAATTTAAAAAATAAAAATAATATGTGTTGTTTCTAACCAAAACAGGATCAAATTATAAATCAATGATAACAGAAACTTCATAGATTATTCAAATTCATAAAGATGTAAGAATACACTACTAAATAGAGAATAAATCATTAACAAGGGCAAAAGGGATATTTAAAGCAATTGTAAAGAAAACACAATGCACTATAATTTATGGAATACAGCAAAAACAGTACTAAGGGAAATTTATAACAATAGGAGCCTACATTTTAAAAATAGAGAGATTTCATATGAGCAAATGAACAGTGGATCTGAAGTATCTAGTAAAATTATAGCAAACCAAACCTAAAATCAGTAGAAAAGAATACATCACAAATATGCTAACAAAAATGAATAAAACTAAATAAACACAAAAGGTAAATGAAATGTGTTGATTTTTTGAGGAGATAAACAAAACCATTAAATCTTTAGCTATATATACATAAAAATGTCATAATCAACATCAAACTGAAATTTTGGAATTCAAAAGCTATAACATCTGAGATGAGACAAAAATATCTACTCTTACCATTTTATTCAGCATAGTACTGAAAGGTAAGCCAGAGAAATCAGGCAAGAGAATGAAATAAAATCACACAAATGCGGACAAGATGCGGATAAAAGAGAATTGTGGGACTATTCTATGAACTAGCAACCAGCATCAAGCCCACAGTTGACTCCTAGATGACACGTATCATTGACACCCCAAAGATATCATGCACCAACTGCCAGAAGATAGCAGTAATTAAAAAGTGAGATGAGAATCCATAGATAATTTTCTTCTACTATTGTAACCTGTTAATCCATAAGGAACTATGTACAATTGAAATGCTCTCTTTGTTTGTATAGAGCAATGTACCAGCACATAGTAGATACTTAATATTATTTGTAAAGCATACAATAAAAAAGTGTGCATTTTCATGCAAAAATCATAAATATATAAAAACATAAGAAATATAAGTGGATATGACAGACAAGAAAGAAGGAGGGGAGGAAAAAAGGAAGGAAGGAAGGAAGGAAAGAAGGAAGGAAGGAAGGGTGGGTCAAGGCAGATCTGTGTAGCCATCCAGGATGGAAACAGACAAAGAAAACAGTATTAAAGGAGACTGCTATCTGGAGTGAAAGTCAGTAGGCTTCAATTCCAGAGTCAATTCTGCCCCTGTGTAAGTCATAAGATTAAAGCAGGTCTCAGATTCTCTGTTTCTGTGACATTTCTGTTCCTTTTCCACCATGGTTAGTTTTACCTATTATTGCCTTAGTCCTTTAAATGTGGCTGTCATTTAAGGTCTAGGCCTCAGTTATCTTTGAACTACTACATACCCACCAACCCTGATCCTCAAGAGATTCTATGTTTTGAATGACCATACATGCTGACACTGTGAGAAAAACTGACTTTTCTGTCAAATTAGGTTGCTTAAAAGTTCCTGCTTTGGCCAAGTGACTTGGCTTTTATTAACTATTCTGCCAAGACAATATCAGCAAGTACCGAAAAGAAAAGAGGACTGCTCTGGGATAAGGAAGGATTTCTGAAATGTAAAGTTTTGTCGTGGCCGGGTGCCAGTGGCTCATGCCTGTAATCCTAGCTACTCAGGAGGCTGAGATCTGAGGATTGCGCTGCAAAGCCAGCCCAGGGAGGAAACTCCATGAGACTCTTATCTCCAATAAAAGCACTAGAAAGCGGAATGGCGCTATGGTTCAAGCGGTAGAGCGCTTGCCTTGAGCTGAAGAGCGCAAGGACAGCGCCCAAACCCAGAGTTCAAGCTTTATGACCGACAAAAAAAAAAGAAAGAAAGTTTTGTCATAACTGTTTTTCCTAAGATGGAATTAACATACACTTCAGAGGACATACCTCTTGATTGTTCAAAAAATAGCACAGGAAGTGTGTATGTCTTGAGATTATTCATGTAGTTCTAATCTTATTTCAAAGTCTTTTAATCTCCAGCTTACGTAAACACATCTTACTCTATTCAAACTATTCAATTATATTTAAAAATTCAAAAATTAAATCTTCCAACAACAAATGCTCATAGAAACAACCACCCTATTAATAAATGGGCTAAAGATTTAAAGAGAGACTTCTCTGAAGTGAAATAAGAATGGCCAATAGACACATGAAGAAATGCTCAACTTCTCTAGCCATACAAGAAATACAAATTCATTGTTTCTAATGCATTTATAAGATTATTTCTTAGTTGCTTTGTATGTCCCTTCCCCACAGTATAACCCCTGCTTTCACTGTATTTGATGTCAGTATAATTTGTGGAGAGGAAGGGGAAAAACAAGTCGTTTAAATAAGGATACAGGTGGACCCGTTGCAACAATGAGAAGTACAAATTGTCATGTCGAAAACGAACTTTACAACTTTGGTGGGGGGGGGGGGAAGATTGGGGGGGGTGGGGGGAGGCTGGGAAGGGATGGGAAGGGGAAACAAAGGAGGAGGCTACAATGCTTGATAAGAAATGTACTCATTATCTTGCCCATGTAATTGTAACCCCTATGTACAGTATTTTCACAATAAAAAAATAAAAAAAAAATACAAATCCAGGCTGGGAAGGTGGCTCAGTGGTAGCGTGCTTGCCTCGCATGCATGAGGCCCTGTGTTCAATTCCTCAACACCACATAAACAGAAAAAGCCAGAAGTGGCGCTGTGGCTCAAGTGATAGCATGCTAGCCTTGAGTTGAAGAGCTAAGGTACAGCACCCAGGCCCAGAGTTCAAGCCCCATGATTGGCAAAAAAAAAAAATACAAATCGAAACAACACTGAGATTCCACCTCATCCCAGTTTGAATGGCTATAATAAAAAAAATCTAGTAACAATAGATGCTGAAGGGGATGTGGCCAAAAGGGAACCCTACTGCGTTGTTGGTGGGAATATAAACTTGTTCAACCCACTTTGGAAAGCAGTATGGAAGTTCCTCAAAAGACTATACATAGAGCTTCCCTATGACCCAGCAATCCCACTTTTAGGCATTTACCCAAACAATCACAAACAAGGCCATACTAAAGTTACCAGCACAACTATGTTTATCACAGCATTATTCACCATAGCTAAGATATGGAAACAACCCAGTTGCTCCTCAGTAGATGAATGGACCAAGAAAATGTTATACACACACACACACACACACACACACAATGGAATTCTATTCTTCCATCAGAAAGAATGACACCACCCCATTTGTTAGGAAATGGAAAGACTTGGAAAAAATTATATTAAGTCAAGTAAGCCAGACCCGAAGAAACATAGGTCCCATGGTTTCCCTTATCTGCAATAACTTGTATATGTCTAGGGCAAGCAGAAGAGGTAAAAAAAAAAAAAAAAACTATGTACATATGACCATATAAGCTGATACTAAGTGAAATGAACCCCAAGATAGAGACACAAGAGATTTTTATCTTTCTTGCTGTTCTTTTTAATGTACTTATAATGTGATTTTCTTTGTTTCTTTGTATGTTCTTCCCCTGTGGTATAACCCCTGTTGTAATTGTATTTGATTCTGGTATCCTGCATCTTTTTTTTTTTTTTTTTGGTCGGTCGTGGGGCCTGAACTCTGGGCCTGGGCGCTGTCCCTCAGCTCTTCAGCTCAAGGCGAGCGCTCTACCACTTGAGCTACAGCGCCACTTCCTGGTATCCTGCATCTTGTATATACATTTTTCTAATTTGGGGAGGGGAAGGGAAATAACAAAATGTTGGAATAAGGATACAGATTGTCCCATTGTAACAACGAGATGTACAAGACATTATGTTGAAAACAAAGTTTACAACTGGGGGATGGGGAGAGTTGAGGAGGTGGGGAAGAAAGAGATGGTGGGAGGAAAACAAAGAAGGGGGTAACAATGCTCAATAGGAAATGTACTCATTTCCTTGCTCATGTAACTGTAACGCCTCTGTACAGTATCTTTACAATAAAAAATATATTTTAAAAAACTCAAGATGGGGCTGGGAAAGTGGCTCAGTGGTAGAGTGCTTGCCTTGCATATATGAGGCCCTGGGTTCTATTCCATAGCACCACATAAGCAAAAACAGTGGGAAGTAGCTCTGTGGCTCAAATGGTAGAGCACTAGCCTTGAGCTGAAGAGCTGAGGGATAGTGTCCTGTCGCAGGGTTCAAGTCTCAACAATAGCACCAAAAAATAAAAATAAAAAGCCATGTGCATATGACATATAAAATGATGCTTATAGAAATGAACTCCGAGAATTGGAAACAAGAGGTTTGGTTTAATTTAAAGTACTGTTGGCAATTATTTCTCTTTTCTTTCTTGTTTTTCCTTTGGTTTATTCCCTATTGTCATTTTTTTTACTTCTGTACCCATTGTCTTGTATATGTTTATCTGATTTGAGGAAAGGAAGAGGAATTACAGAAATGATGAGACAAAGGGTGAACCAATGCAACAGTGATACTCGTAACTGTAACCCCTCTGTACATCATATTTAAATAATTTTAATAAAATAAAAATAAAAACCCAGAATGAATTTACAACTTGTGGATACTCAATTAAGTCTAGATACATTTCAGATTCCTGTGCCAATTATTCTTAGCTGCTAATATAATTTTCCTGAGTAAAGTTAATAATATTCTATTTTGATTCCTTTTATAATATGCTTCTATTTGCTTAGAGGATCTTTTTTTATTGTCTAATACCCACTTATAAAAGAAGAATTTTGAAGACAAAATTGTAAATAAAATCATTGATTTCAGGTGCTTAATATCCATGCAAAATAAGAAAATTGGAGGAAGAGTGTAATTTTACACATCTTCCCTTGTTTCTTTACTTAATAGCATAATGGTTTCTTTGGTAGAAGATTCTGATATTGTTGTGACTACAGGTTGCTGAGCAAATGACAAAAAATAAGCTACTAATAAGAACATTTAGTAAAATTCTAACCTAGAATTTTTTTTGAATTACTTGGGTCTCTTGATTTGGGATTTCAAAGAGAAATGGAAGTCAAGGTAGAGGTACCACTGCTAGTCTACCTCAGAAGCCTTCCACTGCTGCTTGCTAAAACACATCATTCTAACCAACTTTTAGCCCATTCTGATTTTATCTCTTCACACACACAGAAGTATTCAGCCATAACACTTATTGTGTAAATACACAGGTCACAGAATGCTAAAAATTCAGAAATTGACAGTTTCTTTGTCCATTTCCTGAAATCTACAATTATGGACTTAAGTTCCTTTCTTTTACATAAATTGCGAGATCATAGTCCTGTCAGTAAACCTGGGAGACCCCACAATTTTTCTGTTTTTGTTTTTGTTGTTTGTTTGTTTTTTCTGTAGGCTATGTCATGAGAAGTTCTACAGAAAGGAATTGTTTCAACTTAAGAGTATTTGAGAATATTTGGATATACCATCTACTAATAGTTTATGGAATGATCTGACAATTCAAGCTTCCAAGATACAACAGTAATTCTTCTTTTTTCACCCTTCCTTGACATAGGTTGCAGCTAAGTCTCATTTTACCCCCTTTGGTGGTTGTTGTTTTTCCAGTACTAGGGATAGAATTCGAGCCCTGAGCACTGTCCTTTAGCTTTTTCTCTCAAAATTATCACTCTACCATTTGAGCAAGACCTCTATTTCTGGGTTTTTACTAGTTAATCAGAGATAAGAATCTCACAGACTTTTCTGGTTAAGCCAGCCTCAAACACAATCTTTAGATTTTTAGCTCCCTGAATAGCTAGGATTACACATATGAGCCACAAGTACCTGGCATTACCTCCCCCTCTTTTTCTTTAGTTTAGTTTAGTTTTGTTTTGAGCCAGTAGTAGGGCTTGAACTCAGGGACTCCAGCTCTTGCTTATCTTTTTTTGCTCAACGCTGACACTCTACTACTTGAACCATACTTCTACTTCCAGCTTTTTGCTGGTTAACTGAAGCTAAGATTTTCTTGGATTCATCTGCAAAGGCTGGCTTCAACCTGGGATCCTCTTGATCAGTTAGGGCTACAGACATGGTATACTGACACCCGGCATTGTCTTACTCTTTGGATTAGAAAGCATAAGTGGGCAGTTTATGAGACTATCCATTTTGTGGTTGGCCCATGCAATTCTAAAAATCAAGACAATATATCAAAAACGTTTAAAAGTTCCAGTTTCTCTAGAAAAGTTTGGGTAAATTGGGCAACACTACGCCTGCCTTCCCATGTGCCATACTTCAGCTGATACAGAGCAGTGGCTTTGTTAATTTCCTTATACAGCTATAGTGTCCAGCTTTACCCAGCTATAGCCATCAGGGAACTTCCATTTTGCCTATCAAGTGATCCTGGCATGAACTCTAAACTTTATAAGATAAAACAAAGTTATTAAGATAATGAACCTAACTGGGTCCTGGTAGCTCATGCCTGTAATCCTAGCCTCTCCGATGGCTGAGATCTGACAACCATGGTTCAAAGCCAGCCCAGGCAGGAAAGACCTGAGACTCTTATCTCCAATTAACCACTAAAAAGCTGGCAGTAGAGCTTTTTAGTGGCTCAAGCAAAAAAAGTAATCTTTCGCAAAAAAAAAAAACTCATGGACAGTTCACAGGCCCTGAGTTCAAGGCTTGGGACTGGAACAAAAAAAAGTAAACCAAATGTTTCATACCATATTCTTTTTTCTTTTTCTTCTATACAGAGGTTTGAACTCAGGGACTTGGACTTGGTAGGCAAGTGTGCTACCATTTGAGCCACACTCCCAGTCACACCCAAACTATTTTTTTTCACTAATGTTGATACCTTACTAGTTTTTGTTTGTCTCTTTTGGCACTACTGGGGCTTGAACTCAGGACCTTGAGCTTTCACTCAGCTTTCTTGTTCACAGCTGGCAGTCAACAACTTGATCCCTGCCCCAGTGTGGCTTTTTATTGCGGGCTAATTAGAGATGGAGTCTTGGAGAATTTTCTGCTCTGGCTAGCTGCAATACTTAATACTCCAAGTCTCAGCCTTCTGAGTAGCTAGGATTATAGACGAGAGCCACTGGCACCCAGTATGTTCATAGGTTTTGAAGCCTAGATATATTCTAGTTGGCCACAGTCCACCTTGTCTAGCTTACCATTGCTAAGCACTTCCTCATGTCCCAGGAAGGAAAGGTCTTCCAATGTCACTGCTGCCCACATATATTCTCTCTGTGAGTCCCTCTTGGTAATCCTGGATTCACCCACCTTTTTCTTTGATATTTCAGCATCTTCTACTTTGGGTGAGTAGCACTCTTACGTGTGATTCTTCTAAAACAACAGTGGCAAATTTTCAACTGATCTACTGAGAACTTATTCCCAATTCCTTTCATGACATTGACACTAAGATTTCTGCTAAGCTTGGCTTTGTATAATTATGTTACCTGCCTAGTGTCTGTGCTCATTGACTTTCTGAACTTTTCAAATAAAACATTTCCTATTTATTTCATTAGCATGTGTTGTACATCCACCAAGTTTTGGAAGAGTAATAAGAATAGTAGGTTACAAATTCCTGACCATTCATTGGGAATGAAAGCTCCAAAGATGTACAGAAATGATCATTCAATGACAATTCAAAGTGCTCAGCATCAAGCCCCATACAATGGTTTAAAATATGATTATGCCTTATGACACAACCCCAAAATGTGAACCACATGTGGCTAGTAGTATATTGGGCAGCATAGATGTGAAATAGAAAAACCTAAAATATGTCAATAAATCATTTGACTAAGATAGGAAAGAAAGCTTAAAGGTGATAGTACCACTGAAAAAATAAAGCCAAGCACTGGGGGCTCACAAATGCAATCTTAGCTGCAATCTTGATCAGAGGATCAAGGTTTGAAGCAAGATCAAGCAGAAAAGTCCATGAGATTCTTATCTCCAAGTATGGGGTAAAAGGCTAGATTGGAAGTATGACTCAAGTGGGAAAGCACCACCCTTGAGCAAACAAACCAAGGAAGAGCATGCAGTCCCACATCTAACCCCCAGTACCAGCACAAAAAATTAAATCAAAATAAATGAAATTTTTATCAGTGGATAGAGGTAGGTAAGAAAGTCATTTACAGTAGTAAGAAAACAAAATAAAAACAAGTAAACTGACAACCCTATTCATGGAACAGAGACCTAAAAAAATATAAGACACTGGGAAAGCAGGAGATCACATGGCCAGCCATCTGTGAACGGACATGACAAAGACAAACATTCTGCCAATGACTTAAGGTTTTTATTTTCTAGGTAATAGGGAGCCACCAAGACATCTTGCCCAAGCAAGGAAATGATATTTCAAATATATGTTTCAAGATGAATAATACACAATGTTGGACTAACCTAACACATAAAATTAGTGAGGTATAAATCCAGGAAAATGGTGTTTGAATGCAAAGATGGAAATTCCAGAGAGCTTATAGCAGCTCAATGTAAGGAATAATTTTTTGAATTGTCAGTTTGGCCCAAATCACAATGTGCTGGCTAGGAGGTTAGAAATTTGACTTTGGGAACATAGAAGCAGATGCTAGATAAGTACTCATCAGGAATCAGGCGAAGTAGAGGAGCTCTTTTGTCCCTTGTAACATACAGATAGCACCCCTGTACTCAATTCCCTTTGAGCAAGCTGTAACTTCATGCCTTTCACTTCTATTCAAGACAGCATATTGGAATGCACGGGAGAGAGACAGTGCTATTATTACCAAGATAACCTTGAGTCTGTTCTAATTTATTTTTTAAAAGAAAATAAATCACTCCCAACCTTTGTTGCTTTATTATTAGTGTGGGGGTGGAGGCTTAGAGGAAGAACATTTTATTCCCCTAGCAGCTAGCATAAGAATTCTGTATAGTGAGAGAATGGCCTTTGTTGGGAAAGTGATTTAGTAGGCTCACTTAGGGTAGTGGATATTTCAGGGCAAGAATGTCACTTGAGGCCAAGGCTTCAGAGGAAAAAGATGAAACCACAAAGTATGAGACCGGGAATAGAAAGGAGTAGAAAGAGAAGAGAAAATCATTAATGAAATCATTTAGAGGCTCAAATCCTCAAATAATCAATTAACAAACTCTGGAAATGCATGGTGTAAATGAATATAAGACATCCATTCTGAATTTGCATCCAGGTTGACCAAGAACACAACAAATCACAACAAATATAAAACAATGAGGCAGAAGATATCTCAAGAAAGACAGCCCTTGGTGATACATAGACATTACAGGGCACAGGAACTCAAGTTTGGTTAAGTCGAAGGGCCGGTGAATACTGTTGATTACCTCAGTAAAAACATACTGGTCCCAGATTGCTTACTTCTGTCAAGCCACACAGGAATAGCGGATGACCGTGATGGAAAACAATCATGAAGGATAGACAGGACTAGACTTGTGGCAGAGACTGCCTGGTGGAAGTGCTCATCCCTAACAGGTTTAACTATTTCCTCATGGCAGTTTGGTTTTCCATTTGAGGAGGAATAAGGTAAAGAGAGGGGAAATGTGGGGTAGATAGGAATAATATTGGCGTGTATAATCTGTAGTAGATAGCATGTGACTCATCATGGTGCTTCTTTCTCCCATAGTGCCTTAGGTCCCATATAAATACTTCTTCCCATAATGCCTGAGTGCCCAATGAGAAGAGCTGGAGTGGTACATACACAAGCCATCAAGCAATCAAAGCAAAGACCAAGGAAAGAGGCAGGGGAAGAGCCCTATACTGTAAAAACTGCCTATTGGGACGACTCCATTGGAACCTTCTTTGAGGCTTATTTGCAGAATCTTTCCTATTATGGCTTCCTTTTCACTTTCAAATAAACTGGCTCTGTCTGATTTATAAATAAATTATTTTTTAAAAACAGGTTTAAGTGGCCCCCCACCACAAATGTACTCAATCACCTCAGTTTTGTTTAACCAACACTCCTCAAAGTAAAGTATGATTGAATGGTGGGCCCTAGGGTCCCAGAAAAAAAATATCATCCTTCCTATCAGGCCCATTTTATTTCATAATAAATAATTTAAAACCTCCAGGAAATGGAAAAAAGAAATTTTTGTCTCTGTTATTGTTTTCTTTTCTTTTTGTCTTGTTTGTTCATTTGTCTGTCTTTGGGAGGATAAGGGGGGGTCACAGAAATGGAGGGAAAAAGGGTGAACAAATTCATCAGTGATACTCACCAGACACTATGTGGAAAATGAACTCTACCACATATGAGTGGAGAAAGGATGAAAACCATGGAGAAAGTGAGGAAAGGGATGACATTGCCCAAAAAGAACTGTACTCATTACCTGACTTATGTACATCACCTTCATAATAACATTAAAAAAATAATTAAAACCTTGAATTTTTTCTCTAAATGTGGATAAATTATTATTCAATTGTTATTGCTTATTATTAGATTATTAAAACCCAGATACCTCAAGGGAATAGTGTGTTTTGATCAATCAGTGCTTCATCACCAGATCACAGCTATAGGTCCTCACTTCTACTGTAGTACGGACACTTCAGTGGACAAGTTCATGTAGCCTGGTTGAAATCACACTAAGGTCCCACCAACTGTCACACCATAGCTATCTGCAGTTAGTTGCCTTTAGTTGTACATTGTTTCCAAGCAGATTTGGGATCTATCTGGTAAGCAGCGTAAATCAGCTTCTTTGTCATCATCACAAGTCATTTCAAGGCTCAAATGCAGCCATCTGCCTACAGCTTCATATTAAGCTAGATAAATATAGTTATTACCTGTTGTCTGCAATTTGTAGGCTGAGTGCCACAACCAAGCTTTGAACTCACATTCAGTAAAACATATAAACACAGGTCACTAAACCTCAAGGACATTGAAATGAACATATCAAAATTACATATGAACTCAAATTGTATGGTGCTGATTGTGTAATCCATATATCATATTGAAGTCACTGAATAAGATCAGTCCTGCTATTGAACAGCAGATAGCAATGGCTCTGGCCCAGAATCAATGGGCCTGAATTCCTCTGTCATCCTAGGAATCTGATCCACTTTGGCCCACTCTGGCCCAAATTCCCCCCGGGGAAAATTATTTTATATGCTCTGTTTCTTATTTTCCTGCATGTAAACTGTAAAATAAAAAACAAAAACAAAAAAAACACCTGGTCATTCTTGCTTGTTAGTGTTTTTGAGAAGTTAACTGAGATACTATTTGTAAAACATCCAACTGCAGGGCACAGGGTAAATGTTCAATTAATTTTCTCTCTCACTCTCTCTCTTTTTCTATCTTCATCCCTCCCTCTCTCTTTTTTTTCCTCTCCCTCAAAATATTTAACCAATTTCCCAAGTGCTACCCAGCAGCTGGAGGCTACACATAGGTATCAAAATGCCCACAGACTAATTGTCCTCATACAAGGGCAGACCAATCACTTTAATAAATTCAGAGACATAGAGTGTGTGTTTTCTCTCATATGTGGAAGTTATATATAAATTATAATCATATGAAAACATATATGTGGTCATACGCTTAAATATAAACACAGTGTCTAAAGTATGGCATTCATAGGGGAATACTGCAGTGGTGTAACTCCTTCAAGCAAATAACTTACAGTTTAGCAAGATGAATAATGGAAAGATAAAACGTGTTCTGTGGAGAGGGGAGAGGCCAAGAGGAGGGGAACAGAAGAATAGAGAGAGGACGAATGGGAGAATACAGTAATAATATTCAATGTACATATGTAAAAATGGAGCCAGTTAATCTGCAGGATAGGTAAGGTTGAAAAAGATGGGGAAAAGGATGGAAGGGTTGACACAATTCATAAGTTGTTATGTTGAATCAAAACTCCTTTGTCCAACCATTGAAAGGTAACAAAAAATTAAAATATGAAAAATTAACTAACAAAGGAAAACAGAAAACATTTGAAACAAATAAATAATAAAATGCTCAAAGAATATTAAACTGAGGGAAGGGTCTGTTCTTGTTCATCCTGTAACAACAGCATATTTTTTCTACTATCCAGCACAAAACAGAACTCAATAAATGATCTGAGGATAAACATAATTGACAAGCAAGGATCTAGGAGGCAGCACTAGAAAGGGGTCAGAGAAAGGTTTGGTGACATAGAGGGGATTTAAGGATGGTATAAAAGAAATAAGTAATGGAGGGGGAAAGGCATCCAGGAAATGAAGAGAAAGGAGGGAATTAAGAGGTAAATTTATCACATACACTATAAATATAGCATGATGGGAAAAGAATAGTACACATTTTTTTATCATAATCAAGGGGGAAAGAGAAAGACATTTAAAGCTCCATAGGCAAGAGAAGGACCACCAGTCTTGGGCTTAACAGAGATGTCAGGAACATGAGCCCATCAGAGCAACTCTTAGTTTAGGGTTCGACCCACAGGATCTACTCAAATGTTGGCAAGGTTCCAGTCTCCCTGTTGCCTCAACATTTTACAACGACTGCATCTTTCCCTTTTCCAAATTCTCAAACTTTCCATCTCTTCTTCCTCTCTGCCATTCTGTCTGTCCAACTCATTCGTCATGAAGGACTCCATTCCATGACAGTCCTCTCTAGCAAGCTCTCTTTGCCCCTCTCCACACATGACTGGAGTAAAATTTGCCCACTTTGTATTTCTAGCAACCCACACTTACCTCATATCATTATATATTGCAATTGATTATTTACTTGGCTGTCTTCTACCATCACACTGTAGGATCCTAAAAGGCAGGAATTACGTTTTAATTGATGTGAAAATCTTGATAAGTTAACGAAGGGAAGTAAGTGGAAATTTCCTCCAATTTCAAATTTGTCATGATTCAAACAATGCCATCTGTGTTATGCAAACGAACTTCTTAAGCCATCTTTAACTGGTGCCATTGGAAAATTAATGAATGATGTATCACTGAATCAATTATTTCCATTATCAGTTCAAATACAACTTTCTAGCCAGATGTGGTAGTGCCCACCTGTAATTGTACCACACAAGAAGCAAGACAAGAGAATCAAAAGTCTGAGGTCAGCTTGAGCTACATAGTGAAAGCCTGTCTCCAAAACAAAACAAAACAAATGTAGCTTGCATTGGGGCCAAAGCTCAAATAAACCTTGTTTTTCCCACTTATACACAAGACCAACTGGATCCCAACCCCATCCCCTAAAGGAAAATGTTTAGAGGCCCAGGTTCCTTCTACTATCATTGAAAAGGTCCAGAACCATGTACCAGTGGTTCACGCCTATAATGGTACCTACTCAGGAGGCTGAGATCTGAGGTTCAAAGCCAGTTCAAAGCCAGCCAAAACAGGAAAGTGTGTGAGACACTTATTTCCATTAAGCTCCCCTTTCCCCACCAAAAAAAAGCCAGAAGTGGTGCTGTGGTTCAAGTGGTAGAACACCAGGCTTGAGCAAAACTGCTCAGGGACAGCACCCAGGCCCTAAGTTCAAGCCTCAGGAGACCACAAAGGGGAGGGGTGCACTGTTTATTTTCACTAATTAGACTACCAGAAAGAAACAAGCTTTAATAGTGCATTGTATTAGGATATGAAGAAACAAGAAATCTCCTGTACAGTTGGTGGAAAGAAATAATTATAGATGCACATATATCGGCACACCTTAAAAATTTATCAAGAGTATGAAGTCTGTGTGTGGATAATCGTAGACATATAAACTTGTTCTTTGCTGCACCTTTTGGGTAATTTTAAATTGTGGCAAAAATATATAGCATAAAATGTACAGTTTTGACCCCTTTCAAGTGTATATTTCAGTGGTGAGAAGCTTACTTATACTGCTGCACAGCTATCTCCACAACCCCTTCCCTGAACCTTTGCATCCTCTCAAAGAATCTGTGTGTGCTCCTCCCCTTCCCATCCCCACCCCCACCAGCCTCTGGTACCCATTATTCTACTATCTGTCTCTGTGAAATTTTTTTCATTATTCAATACTTTTGTCAGGCTCATTACATTTAGTGTGTTTGCAGGGCTTACTCATGTTGTAACACATGGCAGAATCTACTTCCGTGCCAAAGGTGAACCAGCCCCCACTCTGGTATGTGTTACAGTTTGTGGATCTACCTATTCATTTGTTAGTGAACACACTTAGCCTGCTACCATTTCTTTGGCTGTTGTAAATAATGCTGAGATGTACATCAGTATGCAAGTTATGAAAGTTTCTGTTTGAATCTCCACCTTCGATCCTTTTTGTTAGCCACCTAAAAAATAGAATTGCTGGACCAAATAATAATTTTTTGTTTAACTTTTTGAGTAATCACAAAACTTATTTTCTACAATGGCTTCGCTATCTTATATTCTGACCAGCACTGTATGAAACAAGAATGAAAATGAAGCAACCTAAATAACTGTCAATAAACAACAGACAATTGATTAAATGATTTATGGCACATTCTCAAATGGAACATGCTACATCATAAAAATAGAGCAGGATTCCTTTCTTTTTTCTATAAATAAGGGAAGAAGAGTTTCATATATTAGTTATAAAAGCAAGATCCATAACACTAGGTATGTCAGGTTATCACTTACATTAAGGAAGGAAACATTGATGCACACAAAATTACTTGGAAATATATACAATATCACTAAAATGCTAAATAAGAAAATAGCCAAATTTGTTGCTTCTTATTTTGGTGAGACCGAGGTTTGAATTCAGGGTCTTGCACTTGCTAGATCAGTTTTCTATCACTTGAATCACTTGCACAGTCATTTTGCTTTGGTTATTTTTTTAGATAGGATCTCTTTTTTTATGTGGTCCAGCCTTGACTCACTCTTTTTTATATTAATAAGTTTTTTATTGTGAAAATACCGTACAGAGGGGTTACAATTACGTGAGCAAGGTAATGATCCTTTGTTTCCCCTTACCATCCCTTCCCATATCCCCCCCCCCCACCGCCAAAGTTGTAAAGTTAGTTTTACAACGTCTTGTACATCTCATTGTTGCAATGGGTCCACCTGTATCCCTATTTAAACAATTTGTTTTTTCCCTTCCCCTCCACAAATTATACCAACACCAAATACAGTGACTCACTCTTGAGTAGCTGAAATACAAGTATATATCACTATGTCTAGCTTGCTTTGTGATCTGGTTGCACCAATATTTTTCCCCAGACTGGCCTTAAACCATAATCCTCCTACCTTTACCTTTTGAGTACCTAGGATTACAGGTGTGAGGCAAACCACTTGAGACTCTAGCTGTTTCTTAAAAGAGAAATAAAACAACTGAGGATTCAGGGAAGACAAGGAGTTTTATTCTTTCCATTTTTGAAGTATATTATCTATTTGACTATTGAATTTAAAAGAAAAGAAAATGCAATGCACTGGCTGTTCTGATCAGCATGCATGTGACCTTTTTCCACACTCTAGAAGGTAGATCTCTCATTTCATCACCACAAGCTCCCTCTCTTTTGCTCCACATCTTTTGTCTACCCCTATTCTTTACATTCTTCCTATTGTCTAAAATAAACATTAGAGCCCTAAATGTAACCTGCTCCCTCCTACTCTTCTTCTTTACCTCTTCACAAGGAAGGGATAACTGTATGATTATTTTTTGAAAGCCATATCCGCACTTCAAATCTCTGACAATGACTTTCACACACACAAAAAAGACAGCATGAAGTAAACATGTCCATCAAACACAGTGAAAAAAAACTTCCTCCTAATATGGTAAAAATTATGGCATTAAAACAAAAGCAACAATTGGAAATTGTTGCATCTCTATTAGCCATATGTTCCATGATCCTGTCTCTTCAACACTCTAAACTGAGAAGTGAGAATGTCTTTCTCTATTATCTCTCAATAAACACAAAAAAGCTGAGTACCTTCTCATTATAGGAAAGACAATAATAACGGCAGAAAGAATAAAAACACCTTTCCCTTATCTTTCTAGACCAATGAGTTGGACAAATATATGTTTAAATGATTCCCCAGAGTTCTGTTGAGGTTAACACAGCAACATTCCCAACTTGCGCTCTTTACTGGCTACAGGCCCTGAATGACTCAATGCATGTGAAGCATTGAGTCGTTTGCCTTTCTGTATCTTCTTAAAAATCCACAGTGGAGGGGCTGGGAAGATAGCTCAGTGGTAGAGTGCTTGCCTTGCATGCATGAGGCCCTGGGTTCGATTCCTCAGCACCACATAAGCAAAAAGAAAAAAGAAGCCGGAAGTGGCACTGTGGCTCAAGTGGTAGAGCGATAGCCTTGAGCTGAAGAGCTGAGGGACAGTGCCCAGGCCCAGAGATCAGGCCCCACAACCGGACCCAAAAACAAAAAATCCACAGTGGATAATCAGAAGATTCAAAAAGAGGTAAAATATTGCTAGTGTTTTTAAGCACCATTTGGCCAAACATATTGCTTAGGGATACACACACCACACACACACACACACACACACACACAGAGGGAGAGAGAGAGAGAGAGAGAGTGGTGAGTCATAGACAAACTGTAGCCAGTTATTTTGAGACTTTTCTGCCCAGTATACTAATCGCCACACATCTGGGCCATCTTCAAAATGGTAACTCTCGTCAGAGCAGCTTTCATACTGGTCTCCACAGATGTGGGGAGGGGCATCGAGGTAAAAGTAGCAGAACCCTTCTAGCACCTTACTTCCAGAATACTGAATACAGAATACTGAAATGAAAAACAATGTGGAAAATACAAGCTTTCATAACCGTAAGCAAGGTTTTAAATTATTTGTTCAGTAAATTTAATCAAGGTGGAATTATTAAAGCAATCATTTGAAAAAC